>NC_091341.1:6443534-6663534 GCF_038502225.1 Cherax quadricarinatus
TTGAACTTTGTATAGAAAGGGGTTTAGTTATAGGTAATACATATTTTAAGAAAAAGAGGATAAATAAGTATACAAGATATGATGTAGGGCGAAATGACAGTAGTTTGTTGGATTATGTATTGGTAGATAACAGACTGTTGAGTAGACTTCAGGATATACATGTTTATAGAGGGGCCACAGATATATCAGATCACTTTCTAGTTGTAGCTACACTGAGAGTAAAAGGTAGATGGGATACAAGGAGAATAGAAGCATCAGGGAAGAGAGAGGTGAAGGTTTAGAAACTAAAAGAGGAGGCAGTTAGGGTAAGATATAAACAGCAGGAGGATAGATGGTCTAATGAGAGCATAGGCAATGGGGTCGGAGAGGTATGGGGTAGGTTTAAAAATGTAGTGTTAGAGTGTTCAGCAGAAGTTTGTGGTTACAGGAAAGTGGGTGCGGGAGGGAAGAGAAGCGATTGGTGGAATGATGAAGTAAAGAGAGTAGTAAGGGAGAAAAAGTTAGCATATGAGAAGTTTTTACAAAGTAGAAGTGATGCAAGGAGGGAAGAGTATATGGAGAAAAAGAGAGAGGTTAAGAGAGTGGTGAAGTAATGTAAAAAGAGAGCAAATGAGAGAGTGGGTGAGATGTTATCAACAAATTTTGTTGAAAATAAGAAAAAGTTTTGGAGTGAGATTAACAAGTTAAGGACGCCTAGAGAACAAATGGATTTGTCAGTTAAAAATAGGAGAGGAGAGTTATTAAATGGAGAGTTAGAGGTATTGGGAAGATGGAGGGAATATTTTGAGGAATTGTTAAATGTTGATGAAGATAGTGAAGCTGTGATTTCGTGTATAGGGCAAGGAGGAATAACATCTTGTAGGAGTGAGGAAGAGCCAGTTGTGAGTGTGGGGGAAGTTCGTGAGGCAGTAGGTAAAATGAAAGGGGGTAAGGCAGCCGGGATTGATGGGATAAAGATAGAAATGTTAAAAGCAGGTGGGGATATTGTTTTGGAGTGGTTGGTGCAATTATTTAATAAATGTATGGAAGAGGGTAAGGTACCTAGGGATTGGCAGAGAGCATGCATAGTTCCTTTGTATAAAGGCAAAGGGAACAAAAGAGAGTGCAAAAATTATAGGGGGATAAGTCTGTTGAGTATACCTGATAAAGTGTATGGTAGAGTTATTATTGAACGAATTAAAAGTAAGACGGAGAATAGGATAGCAGATGAACAAGGAGGCTTTAGGAAAGGTAGGGGGTGTGTGGACCAGGTGTTTACAGTGAAACATATAAGTGAACAGTATTTAGATAAGGCTAAAGAGGTCTTTGTGGCATTTATGGATTTGGAAAAGGCGTATGACAGGGTGGATAGGGGGGCAATGTGGCAGTTGTTGCAGGTGTATGGTGTAGGAGGTAGGTTACTGAAAGCAGTGAAGAGTTTTTACGAGGATAGTGAGGCTCAAGTTAGAGTACATAGGAAAGAGGGAAATTATTTCCCAGTAAAAGTAGGCCTTAGACAAGGATGTGTGATGTCACCTTGGTTGTTTAATATATTTATAGATGGGGTTGTAAGAGAAGTAAATGCGAGGGTCTTGACAAAAGGCGTGGAGTTAAAAGATAAAGAATCACACATAAAGTGGGAGTTGTCACAGTTGCTCTTTGCTGATGACACTGTGCTCTTGGGAGATTCTGAAGAGAAGTTGCAGAGATTGGTGGATGAATTTGGTAGGGTGTGCAAAAGAAGAAAATTAAAAGTAAATACAGGAAAGAGTAAGGTTATGAGGATAACAAAAATATTAGGTGATGAAAGATTGGATATCAAATTGGAGGGAGAGAGTATGGAGGAGGTGAATGTATTCAGATATTTGGGAGTGGACGTGTCAGCGGATGGGTCTATGAAGGATGAGGTGAATCATAGAATTGATGAGGGGAAAAGGGTGAGTGGAGGCAAAGAGGGGAATGTATGAGAGTATAGTTTTACCAACACTCTTATATGGGTGTGAAGCATGGGTGATGAATGTTGCAGCGAGGAGAAAGCTGGAGGCAGTGGAGATGTCATGTCTGAGGGCAATGTGTGGTGTGAATATAATGCAGAGAATTTGTAGTTTGGAAGTTAGGAGGAGGTGCGGGATTACCAAAACTGTTGTCCAGAGGGCGGAGGAAGGGTTGTTGAGGAGGTTCGGACATGTAGAGAGAATGGAGCGAAACAGAATGACTTCAAGAGTGTATCAGTCTGTAGTGGAAGGAAGGCGGGGTAGGGGTCGGCCTAGGAAAGGTTGGAGGGAGGGGGTAAAGGAGGTTTTGTGTGCGAGGGGCTTGGACTTCCAGCAGGCGTACGTGAGCGTGTTTGACAGGAGTGAATGGAGATGAATGGTTTTTAATACTTGACGTGCTGTTGGAGTGTGAGCAAAGTAACATTTATGAAGGGGTTCAGGGAATCCGGCAGGCCGGACTTGAGTCCTGGAGAAGGGAAGTACAGTGCCTGCACTCTGAAGGAGGGGTGTTAATGTTGCAGTTTAAAAACTGTAGTGTAAAGCACCCTTCTGGCAAGACAGTGATGGAGTGAATGATGGTGAAAGTTTTTCTTTTTCGGGCCACCCTGCCTTGGTGGGAATCGGCCAGTGTCATAATATAAAAAAAAAATATTATATATATATATATATATATATTATATATATATATATATATATATATATATATATATATATATATATATATATATATATATATATATATATATATATATATATAATATTTTTACATTGCTTCACCACTCTCTTAACCTCTCTCTTTTTCTCCATATACTCTTCCCTCCTTGCATCACTTCTACTTTGTAAAAACTTCTCATATGCTAACTTTTTCTCCCTTACTACTCTCTTTACATCATCATTCCACCAATCGCTCCTCTTCCCTCCCGCACCCACTTTCCTGTAACCACAAACTTCTGCTGAACACTATAACACTACATTTTTAAACCTACCCCATACCTCTTCGACCCCATTGCCTATGCTCTCATTAGCCCATCTATCCTCCAATAGCTGTTTATATCTTTCCCTCACTGCCTCCTCTTTTAGTTTATAAACCTTCACCTCTCTCTTCCCAGATGCTTCTATTTTCCTTGTATCCCATCTACCTTTTACTCTCAGTGTAGCTACAACTAGAAAGTGATCTGATATATCTGTGGCCCCTCTATAAACATGTACATCCTGAAGTCTACTCAACAGTCTTTTATCTACCAATACATAATTCAACAAACTACTGTCATTTCGCCCTACATCATATCTTGTATACTTATATATCCTCTTTTTCTTAAAATATGTATTACCTATAACTAAACCCCTTTCTATACAAAGTTCAATCAAAGGGCTCCCATTATCATTTACACCTGGCACCCCAAACTTACCTACCACACCCTCTCTAAAAGTTTCTCCTACTTTAGCATTTAGGTCCTCTACCACAATTACTCTCTCACTTGGTTCAAAGGCTCCTATACATTCACTTAACATCTCCCAAAATCTCTCTCTCTCCTCTGCATTCCTCCCTTCTCCAGGTGCATACACGCTTAATATGACCCACTTCTCGCATCCAACCTTTACTTTAATCCACATAATTCTTGCATTTACACATTCATATTCTCTTTTCTCCTTCCATAACTGATCATTGAACATTACTGCTACCCCTTCCTTTGCTCTAACTCTCTCAGATACTCCAGATTTAATCCCATTTATTTCCCCCCACCGAAACTCCCCTACCCCCTTCAGCTTTGTTTCGCTTAGGGCCAGGACATCCAACTTCTTTTCATTCATAACATCAGCAATCATCTGTTTCTTGTCATCTGCACTACATCCACGCACATTCAAGCATCCCAGTTTTATAAAGTTTTACTTCTTCTCTTTCTTAGTAAATGTCTACAGGAGAAGGGGTTACTAGCCCATTGCTCCCGGCATTTTAGTCGCCTGATACGACACGCATGGCTTACGGAGGAAAGATTCTTTTCCACTTCCCCATGGACAATAGAAGAAATAAAGAAGAACAAGAGCTATGTAGAAAAAGGAGAAAAACCTAGATGTATGTATATATATATATGCATGTGCATGTCTGTGAAGTGTGACCAAAGTGTAAGTTGGAGTAGCAAGATATCCCTGTTATCTAGCGTGTTTATGAGACAGAAAAAGACACCAGCAATCCTACCATCATGCAAAACAGTTACAGGTTTCTATTTCACAGTCATCTGGCAGGACGGTAGTACTTCCCTGGGTGGTTGCTGTCTACCAACCTACCTATATATATATATATATATATATATATATATATATATATATATATATATATATATATACATGTGTGTGTGTTTGTGTATACTCACCTATTTGTTGTTACAGGGGTCGAATCACAGCTCCTGGCCCCGCCTCTTCACTGATTGCTACTAGGTACTCTCTCTCCCTGCTCCATGAGCTTTATCAAACCTCATCTTAAAACTATGTATGGTTTCCGCCTCCACTACGTCACTTTCTAGGCTATTCCACTGCCTGACAACTCTATGACTCATCTGAATCTTCAACTTGGAACTGTGACCCTTTGTTTCTGTGTCCCATCTCTGGAACATCCTGTCTTTGTCCACCTTGTCTATTCTGCGCGGTATTTTATATGTCGTTATCATGTCTCCTCTGACCGTTCTGTCCTCCATGCCAATTTCCCTTAACCTTTCTTCGTAGGACAATCTCCTTAGCTCTGGGACTAGTCTTGTTGCAAACCTTTGCACTTTCTCTAATTTCTTGACGTGCTTGACCAGGTGTGGATTCCAGACTGGTGCTGCATACTCCAGTATGGCCCTGACGTATATAGTGTTGAATGATTCCTTACTGAGGTATCAGAACGCTATCCTTAGGTTTACCATAAGTCTATATGCTGCAGCAGTTATCTGATTGATGTGGGCCTCAGGAGAAGTGCTCGGTATTATACTCACCCCAAGATCTTTCTCCTTGAGTGAGGTTTGCAGTCTTTGGCCACCTAGACTATACTCTGTCTGCAGTCTTCTTTGTCGTTACCCAATCATCATGACTTTGCATTTGGAAGGGTTAAATTCCAGGAGCCACTTGGTGGACAAGGCTTGTAGCCTGTCCAGGTCTCTTTGTAGTCCTGCCTGATCCTCGACCGATTTTATTCTCCTCATTAACTTCACATCATCTGCAAATAAGGACACTTCTGAGTCTATCCCTTCCGTTATGTCATTCACATATACCAAGAACAGCACAGGTCCTAGGACTGACCCCTGTGGAACCCCGCTTGTCACAGGCGCCCACTCTGACACCTCGTCACGTACCATGACTCGTTGTTGCCTCCTTGTCAGATATTGTCTGATCCATTGCTGTGCCTTTCCTGTTATGTGTGCCTGTTCCTCAAGCTTTTGCATTAACCTCTTATGAGGAACTGTGTCGAAGGCCTTGCAGTCCAAGAAAATGCAGTCTATCCACCCCTCTCTCTCTTGTCTTACTTCTGTTACCTTGTCATAAAACTCCAGTAGGTTTGTGACACAGGATTTTCCTTTCCTGAAACCGTGAGGGTTGTCGATTATATGCTTGTCTGCTTTCAGGTGCTCTACCACTCTCCTCCTGATAATCTTCTCCATGACTTTGCATTCTATACACGTTAGTGACACAGGTCTGTAGTTTAATGCCTCGTGCCTGCTTTTTTTTTCTTAAAAATTGGGACTACATTTGCCAATGGCTGTGTTGAAGATCTTTGTTAGTGGCACACACAGCATCTCTGCTCCCACTCTAAGGACCCACAGAGAGATGTTTTCTGGTCCCACCGCCTTTGAAGTATTAAGTTCACATAGCTTCTTCACCTCCTCCTCGGTTATGTGTACCTCATCCAGCACTTGTTGGTGTACCACCCTGTTCTGAATTCCTGGAGTCCTACCAGTTTCCACTGTAAATACTTCTTTAAATCCAGTGCTGAGCTCCTCACATACTTCTTGGTCGTTTCTTGTGAATTCCCCACCATCCTTCCTCAGTCTGATTACCTGGTCCTTGGCTGTTGTTTTCCTCCTGATATGGCTATACAACAGCTTTAGGTCAGACTTGACTTTCGATGCTACGTCATTTTAGTATTGTCGCTGAGCCACCCTTCTTATCTGTGCATATTCGTTTCTGGCTCTTCAGCTGATCTCTTAATTTTCCTGGGTCCTTTGTCTTCTCTACCTTTTCCACTCTCTGGTACGCCTAGTTTTTGCCTCCCTACACCTATGGGTGAACCAAGGACTCGTTCTGGTCTTCCCATTATTTCTGTTTCCCTTGGGAACAAACCTCTCCTCTGCCTCCTTGCGTTTTGTTCTCATATAGTCCATTTCTTTTACTGGTTTGCCTGTCAGTTCTCTCTCCCACCGAACGTCTTGCAGGAAGTTCTTCAAACCTGTGTAGTCCCCCGTTTTTTAGTTTGGTTTTCCCGTCCTATTCCTGCTGTTCTCTCCACTTGTAGCTCAACTATGTAATCAAAGCACAGAACCACATGATCACTAACTACAAGGGGCCTTTCATACATATAATCGGTGTCCGAACCACTCAAAGTGAATACAAGGTCCAGTCTTCCTGGATCATCCTCACCTCTCTCTCTGGTAGTGTCTCTAAGATGTTGATGCACTAGATTTTCCAGTACATCCATCATCTTGGCTCCCCATGTTTCAGAACCCCTATGGGGCCCCAGGTTTTCCCAGTCAATCTCCTTGTGAATGAAATCACCCATAACTAGTAACTTTGCTCCCCCCCCCCGATGTGAGCTCTTCTGGCCACCTCGGCTAGTGTGTCGACCATTGCTCTGTTGCTCTCGTCGTATTCTTCTCTTGGCCTCCTGCAGTTCTGTGGTGGGTTGTACATTACTGCAATTACCACCTTATGGCCCTCAGACTGGATAGTTCCTACTAAGTCGTCCCTTTTGCACATTCCATCCATTCCTTACATTTCCTCAAATCCCCACTGGTTTTTTAATGAGCAGTGCAATTCTTCCTTCCCTTCCCCTCCCTCTATCTTTCCTGAGGATTTGATATCCGGGTTGAAAGATTGCATCTGTTATCATCCTAGCGAGTTTCATTTCTGTGAGTGCTCTTATGTCTGGGATTCTCCTTGATTCTTTCATGCCACTCCTCGCACTTATTTGTTATTCCTTCTGCGTTTGTATACCAAACCTTCAACTTATCTAAAACTGTGGTCCTGGGGAGTACGTTGGGGTTGGGGAAGTGGGAGACCTGATAAGGAACTATGGGTGGTTGCTGTGAGGGTGAAGTTTGTAATGAGGTGGGTGGGGGGCATTGGAAATAGCTTCTTTCCCCACTTATGTTCCCTTTTCATGAGCTCTGCTGCCCAATCTTCTTTTGCAGACTCATCCTCCAGTCCCCTGGTTTTCCTTCCTGCTCACTGGCAACCCACTTTTTGTTTTGGTTGCCACAGAATGAAAAACTTATGTAATTCTGTGTGTTTGTTTTGTGGTGTGTTTTTCCGAGTGTGTGTGGGGGGCAGGGAGGAAGAGGAGGAAGCTGGAGACAGTGGCGAAATGAGAGAGGAGTTGGGAGGGGGAATGAGGAGAGAGGAGGAGGGAGAAGCAAAGAGAAGAGAGAATGGGAGAGGGAGAGGGGGAAAGAGGGAGACGAGGGGGAGAAGGAAGGTGAGAGAGAGAGAGGGGAGGATCAGGGGAAAGAGTGGGAGGTAGGTGGGGGGAGGGTGTAAGGGGCGGAGAGAGTGTGTGTCTATATATGTGAGAATGTGTGGGTGTAAACGTGTGTGTGTGTGTGTGTGTGTGTGTGTGTGTGTGTGTGTGTGTATGTGCGTGTGTGTGTGTGTGTGTGTGTGTGTGTGTGTGTGTGTGTGTGTTACCATTTTGTCCTAGGCACATGTCGACTAGACACTAGGCCTGTTCTATCGGGGTGTGTGTGTGTGTGTGTGTGTACTCGCCTAACTGTAGTTGCAGGGGTCAAGACTCAGCTCCTGTCCCCGCCTCTTCACTGATCACTACTAGGTCCTCTCTCTCTCTCTCTCTCTCTCTCTGCTTCCTGAGCTTTGTCATACCTTTCTTAAAGCTATGTATGGTTCCTGCCTCCACTACATCACTTACTAGGCTATTCCACTTCCTGACGACTCTATGACTGAAGAAATACTTCCTAACATCCCTGTGACTCGACTGAGTCTTCAGCTTCCAATTGTGACTCCTTGTTTCTATGTCCCCTCTCTGGAACATCCTGTCTCTGTCCACCTTATCTATTCCACGCAGTATTTTGCATGTCGTTATCATGTCTCTCCTGACCCTCCTGTCCTCCAGTGTCGTCAGTCCGATTTCCCTCAACCTTTCTTCGTAGGACATTCCCCTGAGCTCCGGAACTAGCCTTGTTGCAAACCTTTGTACTGTGTGTGTGTGTGTGTGTGTGTGTGTGTGTGTGTGTGTGTGTGTGTGTGTGTGTGTGTGTGTGTGTGTGTGTGTGTGTGTGTGTGTGTGTTTAACTAAAAGTAGGTGGGATTGTGTGTTGTGGTGTATGAGTGTGTATGTAGAGTTTGCAGTGTACTCACCTAGTTGTACTCACCTAGTTGTGGTTGCAGGGGTCGAATCATAGCTCCTGGCCCCGTCTCTTCACTGGCCGCTACTGGGTCACTCTCCCTGCACTATGAGCTTTATCATACCTCCGCTTAAAGCTATGAATGGATCCTGCCTCCACTACATCACTTCCCAAACTATTCCACTTCCTGACTACCTTGTGGCTGAAGAAATACTTCCTAACATCCCTGTGATTTATCTGAATCTTCAACATCCAACTGTGTCCCCTTGTGTCCCATCTCTGGAACATTCTGTGTGCGTGTGCGTGTGTGTGTGTGTGTGTGTGTGTGTGTGTGTGTGTGTGTGTGTGTGTGTGTGTGTGTGTGTGTGTGTGTGTGCGACTATATGAGGGTGTGTTTATTGCGTGAAAAGTGGAAGGTGGGATTGTGTGTTATGGTAAATGAGTGTGCTATGTGGTCTACCCCGTGGTCAACAGTGCTCTACCTGATCTGACCCACACCCTCCTGACTCACACCCTCCTGACCCACACCCTCCTGACCCACACCCTCCTGACCCACACCCCCCTGACCCACACCCTCCTGACCCACACCCTCCTGACCCACACCCTCCTGACCCACACCCTC
Organism: Cherax quadricarinatus; assembly: GCF_038502225.1. Classification (NCBI taxonomy): domain Eukaryota; kingdom Metazoa; phylum Arthropoda; class Malacostraca; order Decapoda; family Parastacidae; genus Cherax; species Cherax quadricarinatus. The sequence goes on from NC_091341.1 coordinate 6,452,678, forward strand.
CTGACCCACACCCTCCTGACTCACACCCTCCTGACCCACACCCTCCTGACCCACACCCTCCTGACCCACACCCCCCTGACCCACACCCTCCTGACACACACCCTCATGACCAACACCGTCCTGACCCACACCCTCCTGACCCACACCCTCCTGACCCACACCCTCCTGACCCACACCCTCCTGACCCACACCCTCCTGACCCACACCCTCCTGACCCACACCCTCATGACCAACACCGTCCTGACCCACACCCTCCTGACCAACACCCTCCTGACCCACACCCTCCTGAACAACACCCTCCTGACCCACACCCTCCTGACCCACACCCTCCTGACCAACACCCTCATGACCAACACCCACCTGACCCACATCCTCATGACCAACACCCTCCTGACCAACACCCTCCTGACCCACACCCTCCTGACCCACACCCTCCTAACCAACACCCTCATGACTAACACCCACCTGACCCACATCCTCATGACCAACACCCTCCTGACCAACACCCTCCTGACTCACACCCTCCTGACCAACACCCACCTGACCAACACCCTCCTGACCAACACCCTCCTGACCAACACCCTCATGACCAACACCCTCATGACCAACACCCTCATGACCAACACCCTCCTGACCAACACCCTCATGACCAACACCCTCCTGACCAACACCCTCCTGACCAACACCCTCCTGACCAACACCCTCCTGACCAACACCCTCCTGACCAACACCCTCCTGACCAACACCCTCCTGACCAACACCCTCATGTCCAACACCCTCATGACCAACACCCTCCTGACCAACACCTTCATGACCAACACCCTCCTGACCAACACCCACCTGACTCACACCCTCCTGACCAACACCCACCTGGCTCACACCCACATGGCTCACACCCTCCTGACCAACACCCACCTGGCTCACACCCTCCTGACCAACACCCACCTGACTCACACCCTCCTGACTCACACCTTCCTGACCAACACCCACCTTGTTCACACCCACCTGGCTCACACCCACCTGGCTCACACCCACCTGACCCACACCCTCCTGACCAACACCCACCTGACTCACACCCTCCTGACCAACACCCACCTGACTCACACCCTCCTGACCAACACCCACCTGACTCACACCCTCCTGACCAACACCCACCTGACTCACACCCTCCTGACCAACACCCACCTGGCTCACACCCTCCTGACCAACACCCACCTGGCTCACACCCTCCTGACCAACACCCACCTGACTCACACCCTCCTGACCAACACCCACCTGACTCACACCCTCCTGACCAACACCCACCTGGCTCACACCCACCTGGATCACACCCACCTGGCTCACACCCTCCTGACCAACACCCACCTGACTCACACCCTCCTGACCAACACCCACCTGGCTCACACCCACCTGGCTCACACCCACCTGGCTCACACCCACCTGGCTCATACCCTCCAGACCAACACCCACCTGACTCACACCCTCCTGACCAACACCCACCTGACTCACACCCTACTGACCAACACCCACCTGACTCACACCCTCCTGACCAACACCCACCTGGCTCACACCCTCCTGATAAACACTCACCTGGCTCACACCCTCCTGACCAACACCCACCTTGCTCACACCCTCCTGACCAACACCCACCTGACTCACACCCTCCTGACCAACACCCACCTGGCTCACACCCTCCTGACCAACACCCACCTGGCTCACACCCTCCTGACCAACACTCACCTGGCTCACACCCTCCTGACCAACACCCACCTGGCTCACACCCTCCTGACCAACACCCACATGGCTCACACCCTCCTGACCAACACCCACCTGGCTCACACCCTCCTGACCAACACTCACCTGGCTCACACCCTCCTGACCAACACCCACCTGACTCACACCCTCCTGACCAACATCCACCTAGCTCACACCCTCCTGACCAACACCCACCTGGCTCACACCCTCCTGACCAACACCCACCTGGCTCACACCCTCCTGACCAACACCCTCCTGACCAACACCCACCTGACCAACACCCACCTGGCTCACACCCTCCTGACCAACACTCACCTGGCTCACACCCTCCTGACCAACACCCACCTGGCTCACACCCTCCTGACCAACACCCACCTGACTCACACCCTCCTGACCAACACCCACCTGGCTCACACCCTCCTGACCAACACCCACCTGACTCACACCCTCCTGATCAACACTCACCTGGCTCACACCCTCCTGACCAACACCCACCTGACTCACACCCACCTGACCAACACCCACCTGGCTCACACCCACCTGACCAACACCCACCTGGCTCACACCCTCCTATCAACACCCACCTGGCTCACACCCACCTGACCAACACCCACTTGACTCACACCATCCTGACCAACACCCACCTGACTCACACCCTCCTGACCAACACCCACCTGGCTCACACCCACCTGGCTCACACCCACCTGGCTCACACCCACCTGGCTCACACCCTCCTGACCAACACCCACCTGACTCACACCCTCCTGACCAACACCCACCTGACTCACACCCTCCTGACCAACACCCACCTGGCTCACACCCACCTGGCTCACACCCACCAGACCAACACCCACCTGACTCACACCCTCCTGACCAACACCCCCTGACTCACACCCTCCTGACCAACACCCACCTGGCTCACACCCTCCTGACCAACACTCACCTGGCTCACACCCTCCTGACCAACACCCACCTGGCTCACACCCTCCTGACCAACACCCACCTGACTCACACCCTCCTGACCAACACCCACCTGGCTCACACCCTCCTGACCAACACCCACCTGACTCACACCCTCCTGACCACCTGGCTCACACCCTCCTGACCAACACTCACCTGGCTCACACCCTCCTGACCAACACCCACCTGGCTCACACCCTCCTGACCAACACCCACCTGGCTCACACCCACCTTACCAACACCCACCTGGCTCACACCCTCCTGACCAACACTCACCTGGCTCACACCCTCCTGACCAACAACCACCTGGCTCACACCCTCCTGACCAACACCCACCTGGCTCACACCCACCTGACCAACACCCACCTGGCTCACACCCACCTGACCAACACCCACCTGACTCACACCCTCCTGACCAACACCCACCTGGCTCACACCCACCTGACCAACACCCACCTGGCTCACACCCTCCTGACCAACACCCACCTGGCTCACACCCTCCTGACCAACACCCACCTGACTCACACCCTCCTGACCAACACCCACCTGACTCACACCCACCTGACCAACACCCACCTGGCTCACACCCTCCTGACCAACACCCACCTGGCTCACACCCTCCTGACCAACACCCACCTGGCTCACACCCTCCTGACCAACACCCACCTGGCTCACACCCTCCTGACCAACACCCACCTGACTCACACCCTCCTGACCAACACCCACCTGGCTCACACCCTCCTGAACAACACTCACCTGGCTCACACCCTCCTGACCAACACCCACCTGGCTCACACCCTCCTCACCAACACCCACCTGACTCACACCCTCCTGACCAACACCCACCTGGCTCACACCCTCCTGACCAACACCCACCTGACTCACACCCTCCTGACCAACACTCACCTGGCTCACACCCTCCTGACCAACACCCACCTGGCTCCCACCCACCTGACCAACAACCACCTGGCTCACACCCACCTTACCAACACCCACCTGGCTCACACCCTCCTGACCAACACTCACCTGGCTCACACCCTCCTGACCAACACCCACCTGGCTCACACCCTCCTGACCAACACCCACCTGGCTCACACCCACCTGACCAACACCCACCTGGCTCACACCCACCTGACCAACACCCACCTGACTCACACCCTCCTGACCAACACCCACCTGGCTCACACCCACCTGACCAACACCCACCTGGCTCACACCCTCCTGACCAACACTCACGTGGCTCACACCCTCCTGACCAACACCCACCTGGCTCACACCCTCCTGACCAACACCCACCTGGCTCACACCCTCCTGACCAACACCCACCTGACTCACACCCTCCTGACCAACACCCACCTGGCTCACACCCTCCTGACCAACACCCACCTGACTCACACCCACCTGACCAACACCCACCTGGCTCACACCCTCCTGACCAACACCCACCTGACTCACACCCTCCTGACCAACACCCACCTGGCTCACACCCTCCTGACCAACACCCACCTGGCTCACACCCTCCTGACCAACACCCACCTCACTCACACCCTCCTGACCAACACCCACCTGACTCACACCCACCTGACCAACACCCACCTGGCTCACACCCTCCTGACCAACACCCACCTGACTCACACCCACCTGACCAACACCCACCTGGCTCACACCCTCCTGACCAACACCCACCTGACTCACACCCTCCTGACCAACACCCACCTGGCTCACACCCTCCTGACCAACACCCACCTGGCTCACACCCTCCTGACCAACACCCACCTGGCTCACACCCACCTGACCAACACCCACCTGGCTCACACCCTCCTGATCAACACTCACCTGGCTCACACCCACCTGACCAACACCCACCTGGCTCACACCCTCCTGACCAACACTCACCTGGCTCACACCCTCCTGACCAACACACACCTGGCTCACACCCACCTGACCAACACCCACCTGGCTCACACCCACCTGACCAACACCCACCTGGCTCACACCCACCTGACCAACACCCACCTGGCTCACACCCTCCTGACCAACACCCACCTGGCTCACACCCTCCTGACCAACACCCACCTGGCTCACACCCTCCTGACCAACACCCACCTGGCTCACACCCTCCTGACCAACACCCACCTGGCTCACACCCACCTGACCAACACCCACCTGGCTCACACCCACCTGACCAACACCCACCTGGCTCACACCCTCCTGACCAACACCCACCTGGCTCACACCCACCTGACCAACACCCACCTCGCTCACACCCTCCTGACCAACACCCACCACGCTCACACCCTCCTGACCAACACCCACCTGGCTCACACCCTCCTGACCAACACCCACCTGGCTCACACCCTCCTGATCAACACCCACCTGGCTCACACCCACCTGACCAACACCCACCTGGCTCACACCCTCCTGACCAACACTCACCTGGCTCACACCCTCCTGACCAACACTCACCTTGCTCACACCCACCTGACCAACACCCACCTGGCTCACACCCACCTGACCAACACCCACCTGGCTCACACCCACCTGACCAACACCCACCTGGCTCACACCCTCCTGACCAACACCCACCTGGCTCACACCCTCCTGACCAACACCCACCTGGCTCACACCCTCCTGACCAACACCCACCTGGCTCACACCCTCCTGACCAACACCCACCTGGCTCACACCCTCCTGACCAACACCCACCTGGCTCACACCCTCCTGACCAACACCCACCTGGCTCACACCCACCTGACCAACACCCACCTGGCTCACACCCTCCTGATCAACACTCACCTGGCTCACACCCACCTGACCAACACCCACCTAGCTCACACCCTCCTGACCAACACCCACCACGCTCACACCCTCCTGACCAACACCCACCTGGCTCACACCCACCTGACCAACACCCACCTGGCTCACACCCTCCTGACCAACACCCACCTGGCTCACACCCTCCTGACCAACACCCACCTGGCTCACACCCTCCTGACCAACACCCACCTGGCTCACACCCTCCTGACCAACACCCACCTGGCTCACACCCACCTGACCAACACCCACCTGGCTCACACCCACCTGACCAACACCCACCTGGCTCACACCCTCCTGACCAACACCCACCTGGCTCACACCCACCTGACCAACACCCACCTAGCTCACACCCTCCTGACCAACACCCACCACGCTCACACCCTCCTGACCAACACCCACCTGGCTCACACCCTCCTGACCAACACCCACCTGGCTCACACCCTCCTGATCAACACTCACCTGGCTCACACCCACCTGACCAACACCCACCTGGCTCACACCCTCCTGACCAACACTCACCTGGCTCACACCCTCCTGACCAACACTCACCTTGCTCACACCCACCTGACCAACACCCACCTGGCTCACACCCACCTGACCAACACCCACCTGGCTCACACCCACCTGACCAACACCCACCTGGCTCACACCCTCCTGACCAACACCCACCTGGCTCACACCCTCCTGACCAACACCCACCTGGCTCACACCCTCCTGACCAACACCCACCTGGCTCACACCCTCCTGACCAACACCCACCTGGCTCACACCCTCCTGACCAACACCCACCTGGCTCACACCCTCCTGACCAACACCCACCTGGCTCACACCCACCTGACCAACACCCACCTGGCTCACACCCTCCTGATCAACACTCACCTGGCTCACACCCACCTGACCAACACCCACCTGGCTCACACCCACCTGACCAACACCCACCTGGCTCACACCCACCTGACCAACACCCACCTGGCTCACACCCTCCTGACCAACACCCACCTGGCTCACACCCTCCTGACCAACACCCACCTGGCTCACACCCTCCTGACCAACACCCACCTGGCTCACACCCTCCTGACCAACACCCACCTGGCTCACACCCACCTGACCAACACCCACCTGACTCACACCCACCTGACTCACACCAAGCTTAACACCTGTCTGTTCGCCCTGTTCTACTATAAATTATTAGTTGTTATTTGTTATTGGGTACTTGTTATCCTATCCTGTGTGTGTGCGTGTGCGTGTATATATATATAATATATGCAAAACAACCACTCTGAAAGAATAGAGAAATTCCAAGCGCTTTCGTGACTACTCACATTATCAATGATAATGTGAGTAGTCACGAATGCGCTTGGAATTTCTCTATTCTTTCAGAGTGGTTGTTTTGCATATTCTGAAATCACCTGTTTACTGTGATCTTATTGCATATATATATATATATATATATATATATATATATATATATATATATATATATATATATATATATATATATATATATATATATATATATATATATATATATAGGGAATATATATATATATATATATATATATATATATATATATATATATATATATATATATATATATATATATATATATATATATATATATATATATATATTAAAAAAATCGCACTTCAATACACCTTTACTAGTGAGTAAAACACTATCTTTTATGTGCAAGAATGGTATATAATACCGACAGGGAGGCTCCATGACACCGCCCCTTTCTGCAGGTTACTCAACCTGCTGGCTGCAAGAGTACTCTCCCAAAACTAACAGCCCTCTGCACACTAGAACCTTACAGGTAAACATGATTGCACATAAACCAACAAAATAACCCATGGTATAAACTTACACAATATTCCCATCCCTACAAACACCAAATCGTGACATCTTAAGACATCTTGCTCCAGCTGCTGCGGTCCACATACTGACTCAAAACACACCTCACTCTCCTCTCCTGGCAACTCTGACCAGGAATAATACGCGTCCGGTTTCAGAACAAATCTCAGAAACTGACATTATATACGGAACTTTTTTTTAACACAATATTCTGAAGAGTAAACTGCGTAATAATTTTGAAGACATTTTGCTGCAGTATGACTAAAGCCCTGGCAATGGTAAAACAGAGTTTCACAAAAAATTCCATAAAACTTACTCCTTGTCAAGTCAAATATGATGCATCCATTGGTAATAACGACCTTTCACATTTCATGAGCCATCTTCAGCCATCCCACTTTTATCCTACACAGCCTCTCTCAAATAGCTCATTGATTTTTGGATTCTGACAAGATTACCTGAAAGAATTTCATCATCACTGCAAGAGAGCGAAAAACCAACGACTCTTAACTTAGGCAACATCTTGTTTGGTCCAGAAACCTGTAAACAATATCAGCCGTAAAACGAGAAACCAGCGACATCCCAGCATCCCGCTTTGCCTCTGAAGTTGGGAAGCTAAGCACAAAAACATGATTTTAGTCTCCCTTACCTTTTTACTGGCCAGCACTTAAATAGTACGGGATTAAATTGGTTACGTGTCCAACAACACCACTGTCTACTGGGACACCACCGGGATACGGCTGGGACACAACTGGGATACCACTGGGACACCAGGTTTTGATTTGACAATCAGAACCATTTGGTCCCGGACTAAAGTGCTCACTCCACGGTTGGAAATCCTGATGTCAGTCGTTTTCAAAACTTGCATCTGGTCCCCCGATTTTGCTTCCTGAATACCCTTCCTAACAACTTCCGCAAATGGCCGAGGAGAGACAACAGAGTTCCGCAGCTTACTGATAAAACTAGAAAGTGTCCGTTAGTTGCAATGTGCATCAAAATACTTCAAAATATTACCAACAGTATCACTCACTGCACCAAACCACTCTCACAAAGACACTTTCCACCAGTGTCATAGTTATCGAAGAGCATGGAAAGAATATAGGACCCTCCCTAAACCCTTGGAAATGTGAACTGGTGTCCTTCAGGAAAAACAGGTCACAGCTGCACTGCAAGGAGACAAAGTCGTTGATCCCACTTATTGCACTCTCCTTGGTACCCCACTGGAGTCTAATGTCATGGGTGAGACCCTGAGAAAAGAATCTCTGACCTTTAAGTGAAGGAAACCAGGATCAGTGACACTGATGCTCATGCCTTCTTCTCCTCACCTGATGTCTATCCCTCCCTCACCTGATGTCTATGCTAAAAGAAAGTTCAAAATCTTTTTTTAGACGAATCACAGTGGCAAAAAGCCTCACTGCCAGTCAAAATAAACGGACTGGGCTTACGCCCAGCCTCTCGGGTTTCCTTGCTAGCCTTATCCTCCTCCAATGAATCCAGCGATTTAGTAAAGGAAATTCTATACAATCTGGAAGCTACACTAGTGGAACTAATGCACATGAAACCAGCTGGTTCAAAAAAATCTTGACGGTACAGCTGTGATGTTAGAGGGTGGAAACATTGCAAGAGAGAAAGAGCTCGCCCTCTGGCTGTGAGTGTGCATCACTGGGGTGACTTTCTCCTTATATTTTTCATCTTTCTGACTGGTGCATGTCAAAACTTACCAACCCTTTGTACTGCATTGACTCTTCACCTCATTACCCTATGCTAATTAGCAGTAGAGGTGGTACTTCTCTCTCTCTCTCTCTCTCTCTGCTGGGTATCATTATTGTTGCACAAGTGTTGCACATGTCGGTATTAAATACCCTTTTCAACATACTTGTCAGATAGCAACACTACGGTATCTTGGTACAGAGGTCATCTTCCACAACTTCATCACTTAACTATTAGTTATGAGTGAGAAGGGTTGGAGTCCAGAGGGACCCGCTTAGCATGGACCAGTAGGCCCACTGCAGTGCTCCTCAGCTTGAAGATTAGACACATATATACCATATACAACTCCTCAAGTTCTTTCCTTCTTACTTCTATTAGTGACCCTCGCCTCCTGTTGCATCATCGAGAACTTCACCTTCGGTAGTATTTAAGACTTCATTATTATGCTTCAACTTCACACTGTTCCAGACTATAGAGTGGAACACTTCTCCAGGTTGAGGGACTCACAACGTCAAAACGTATTTCTCCAATGGTTGATAGACTGATTACATCTTCGCTACTACGCCTGCTGCCTCTGTATTGACTGAAGAAGTCTACTCTGTAGGCCAAGCGTTTCAATCAATATTGCACATGTTTAAATGTAGGTATATATTCATTGATTAATCAGTTTGTTAATCTTCACCTCTTTCTCACCATTTTTCATCTCTTCATTCTTTTTCTCTCTCTCACTCTTCCTCATTCTGCCTCAATTATTCTCCCTATCTCACACATTTTCCCCTCTCGCTTTCCCCCATTTTTCCTCTTCCACTCTGCCATTCCTTTCCTTGGCCTCAGTGTTTCTGTCTTTCTAATTCTTTGTTTCTCCCTTAACAATTATCTACCATTCTTTATTTCTGCTTCATTCCTCGTTTCCTAATTATTATTTTCCTCTCCCACATTCTCCATCTCTTCCTCTCTCTCAGTTTTCTTCTCTCGCTCATTCTTTTCTCAGTAGCTGTACGGCCATCATGAGACTCACAACACATTCCTAATATATTTAAGCAGGTTTCACATGCCTAAAATCAACCTTTTTGTCTTTGTGTTAAGCAACATTATCCTTTAAAATGTTCCTTATGTTGCCACTGTTGCCGAAAATGTTTATTCTGCTCTTAATGAGATAATAACATACTTTTAATGCAACAACAGGTTAAGAAAATGGCCTGTTTACATGGGATTAGGGATGTGCCGAAGTATCGGCCATTTTTATGGTATCGGTATAGGTTAAAACAGCCTATCAACGTTGACTCTCTACCTCATGATTGTGAGTGGCTCACACACACACACACACACACACACACACACACACACACACACACACACACACACACACACACACACACACTATAGACAAGTGCCTTTGACAACCAGTAATTAACAAAACAGGACAAGTAATAAGTAATAACATTATCAACTCAGAGAATTAAGTTACTTAATATTTAACCTTCTTGTGTTATTTAATACCCATTGTGCAATAAGCATTTTCTTAAATACTGAACAATCATTCTAATTACAAGAAATGTGTAGGAAAAGTGTCGGTATCGGTATCGGCCGAAAATTGGGTATCGGAATCGGCAAAAATTTGGTATCGTCCCATCCCTACAAATGGTGGGTATATAGTTGTTCTTTCAACGCGAACACATTAAAACCATCAGCAAACACGCCCTTAATCCTGGTTTTCCACAGACTAGTTATGCTTAGGAAAATGTATCGCTACTTGACCTAAGCTCCTTGAGATCTAATCAAATCTCCGACAAAGAAATGGAATTTCTGTCACCAGCCTGTGGGTTAGCGGCCACACCCACAAAGACAGACCTTATCTAGAATTTGATAATGAGATACTAGATTACTTCTGTATAACGAGTTAACGTCTTCCCCAGCCTGCCTGTTGGCCACACTCACCCTCACATCTTGGCCACTCAGAAGATAAGATAATATCTGGGTTATCTCCGCCTCCGGTGGACGCATAAGATTATCTCCAGCGCCATCAAGAAACCTGCTCCCACTTAACTGAAGAAGAAGTGGAGTCTCGTCCGTATTCAAGATGAAGTCACGATATGCTTGTATAGCAGCTTCCATGGGTTGTTTACCTCTGGTTGTGTGTGTGTGTGTGTGTGTGTGTGTGTGTGAATGTATGTTGTAGTTACTAATTGTCAAAGGCACTGGTCGATAAACACTTGGCCTGTTAAGTATGTGGGTGTGATATTGTCAGGTGTGTGTGTGTGTATGAGTGTGTGTCTGTGTGAGTGTGTGTGTGAGTGTGTGTGTGTGTGTGTGTGTGTGTGTGTGTGTGTGTGTGTGTGTGTGTGTGAATGTATGTTGTAGTTACTAGTTGTCAAAGGCACTGGTCGATAAACACTTGGCCTGTTAAGTATGTGGGTGTGATATTGTGAGGTGTGTGTGTGTGTGTGTGTGTGTGTGTGTGTGTGTGTGTGTGTGTGTGTGTGTGTGTGTGTGTGTGTGTGTGTGTGTGTGTGTGTGTTCTTCCAATTTACAGTTTTAGCAGAAAAAAATTTCACTAATTATTAAGAATAATCTGTAATGTCTTCCAGTAGTTCACTTCTAGTAATTACTCAGTGCTGGAGCCTCTCTATTGTTAAGCTTAATCTAAAATAAATCACAAAACTGTGTGCATACTTCTATGAGTGATCCAAGTATTGTTATCAGTGGTATTGGTTAATATTGATGGCATCGGTAACGACAAAAATTCTGGTATCATCGCATCAATAATCATACATGTATAGATGTCTGCAAACACATACACTGCACATACATATGTACAAACACTCTATCCACATTTATCCATACATACAAACTGTGCATTTCTGTACTTATGCATACGTACGTATGTATATATATATATACTTACATAAATACGCCTTATCGTAATGGATCCATTACGGCGGTACTTGTAATAGCATTTACCGCTGTGGTAATCTGGCATATTCTCTAGCACTTATTTTTATCCCACATGAAAATACTAATGACTTGGAAAATCGCGCAAAAGTGAGGTGGTCGAACTGGTGACCGGTGGTATCTCAGTCACTTAAGCTTCCAGGGGTGTCAAGCATTTTTAAAATGAGTTGAAACCTTCAAACACGAGATATATTATTATTATTATTATAATTAAGGGGGAAGCGCTAAACCCGGAGGATTATACAGTGCCTGGGGGGGGGACGTGGAAGGCATTCAGGCTTAATTCGGGGAACTGGAGCACAGATCCAATTCCCTATATCAAGAGCCCCTCACCAACATCAAGGAACCTTCCTTGAGGGGGCACGAGATATAAAGCTGGGAAATATATAGAGGTATAGTGTGTGTGTGTGTGTGTGTGTGTGTGTGTGTGTGTGTGTGTGATTACATTGTGATTATTGTTGATTATATTGTGATCCACCGGAAGGCCTGGTTATAGACCGGAACGAAGGGTGTTCCGGGGGCGTTGACCCCCAGAACACCCTCCAGGTATACTACAGGTAACTCCTCATCTGCTCAGCTTCAATGTTCTTCGTTGGTTCACCGTAACTAAGGAAAGGTTAATGCATGTATCCGAGTGCAGATGCTCACTGGCCAATTTTATATAGAACATTACCGAATTTGATTTAATAATAATAATAATATAATATCTTTATTTACTACAAGTACAAGTACAAGGTTTACAGGCCTAACTGACATCAATAACACTACTATATAGAAAACCGCTTGTTATGCAGAGCATTTCAGGCAAATTAGGTCACTTTTGTCCCAGGATGCGACCCACACCAGTCAACTAACTCCAAGGTACCCACTTTACTGATTGGGAACATACACAACCGGTGTAAAGAAACACGCCCAGTGTTTCTACCCTCGCTGGGAATGAAGCCCAGACCCTCGCCGTGTGAAGCGAGAGCTTTAGCCACCAGGCCACGGGGCACCGTTTCCGTGAAATAATTTGAGAGATCCTCTTTTAATCATCTTCAAATCTTTAACACTTGTGTATCCTACTTAGAAAAAGGATATGAATGTTAATGAAGTGTGTTGATGCCAATTTGTTAATTTAGTAATATAGTGCAAAAATCACGAACAAGCGATACAAGGCGCAAAACAACCACGGGGAGTTGAATGATAGTTCTAGGTCTTTCGTGCTGCAATCAACACATCATCAGAAGCTTGAATTGTTGCAGAAAAGAGGATGTCCAAGCCAATTCGATCAGAGGAAGTGTCCTTGCTTGAATGAGGCAGAGACTCTGGAGGCGAGAGACAGGAGGCAGGAAGTGCCCCCAGGCATACCAATACCCATAGCCCGAAAGACTGAATATTATAAGACAGCCAGCCCACAAGGCACTGATACTGTAGTAGTAACCTGATGAACGTAACATAACAATTATCAAAAATTCGGTCAGACTATATGATATGATATAAATGACTTTACATACCAAATATAGGTATCTTAGGAATTTCCGCACCTCTAGAAAATGGGCCCATTTAAAGGGACTCATTTAAAGGGAGCCATCTGTAATTTATCCAGAGGACGACAACCGTAGTTTATCTATCCCACAAGATTCTGAGGCAGACGCTGGTCTAACCATCAAGAAAACAAGCAGGAGAAACAGGCGCTAATTCCTCTGTGTGGAACGCTTAAGACAATCCGATGCATTCATATGTGAGTCCAGTTTTTGGCTATGTACAATTACCTCAACTTAATACGAATCTAATTTGAACAAGCCGCCACTGTTATTGTATAATGAATGCTTATCATGTTTTATAATTGCTGAATCTACAATATTCTTTTCAGCCAAGAGGAACGAGGGACTGTGAGTATGGTTTCTGACCAATTTGCCGAGTTATTGCAGACTCTAATGTGGCTGAAAATCACATTCGATTCCTGGGCAATTCGTATCGAATAGTGGTATTGTGATATCCTAACATCTACAGGCTTTGTAGATGAAAGGTTCAGAGAACCGACATGTTGATAAATTAGATAAATTATTCTATTCAAGATTGATGGACTGAACACATCGACTCAAGGTTGAGGGACTGATTACCTCATTCTCCTCCTGTTCTTCAATACGTGACTGATACTGTGTGGCGAAACGTTTTCTCAATAAAGATACCCAAGAGTTGCACATGTGTCTAATTTATCATCTACAGGCTTGCCAGTCTGTCCCACATAAGAGAAGGTACAACCATTGTAACAAATTCTGTAGACACCACCACCACACTGTTGAGGATAATTCTTTATCAGAATGCTTCTAACATTTCATGAATTCTTAAAAAACTACATGTGTATTAAATCTTTTTAAGAGCATTCAGCAGGACAGATAAATTATCATTTTATGGGATAACCAGCACATTCTTGATCGGAGGTGTTAAGTTTTCCTAGCTGCCAGCAATGGTGATTCCATGAACACCTTACGGTACTGAAGTTTCATGGCAATGTCAAATATTTTTCTAATTTCTTCATCGAGGAACTCAAAGCTGCACATTCGGTAAGTTGTTCGAAACATAGCGAGAAAAAACATTCCATTTTTACTCATCTCATGGTTGGAATAGTAGTGAATGTATGAGCACACATTGGTGGCTTTCCTATATACTGAAAACTTAAACCTTCTAAAACCCAGTGTATCAGCACATCCACGGTGTATTTAATATACGGGACCAAAGCTTAAACAAAAAAATGTTATTAATTGAAATGAGAAATTCCAGACATAAGTTTGTGAACATGACACCACTCGAGGGGCAAGATCATTTACTATATTACATATATAGGGGATTGGGAATAATGAAACGGATAACTTAATGTTTACATGCTAGGAAACTAAACAGTCTCATAGCACAAAGTGGCTGATCTCAACATGCTAACCCGGAGTTTGCTGTTAACCTGTCGAGTGTTGAACTTACTCGTAACCAACAGACAGTATTGGGATAAAAGTTAAGTTTCGCGCCTTTTAGAGGGAACACTAAGTTAAGCTTGCCAAGTCATTTTGCAATCTGGAAAAACAACGGGACCTCTCTCCGGAAACGTTCAACATTTGCAACGCATGGTATATCAAGCTTTTCTCGGACCTGTGTAACCGAATTGCTCTCAAAGATTTGTCAAGTCATACCAAGATAAAAGATCATAGACTTCACTTTACGAACGCAAACAAAGCAAATGTGATAATTATGATGGACAACGTAGATTTTAGCAGAAAAATGAACATTTTATTGGAATACAAGAATACTTACATGCCGCTTAATAAGAACCAGTTGGACCAGGTAAACAGTAAGTTTAATAAACAGCTTAGAACCTTACTAAGAGGTAATGAGGAATTAAACAGTTATCATCTAAGTCTGCGACACTCCCTTACATGTATGGTTTCATTAAAACCCACAATCCATTTCTGAGTCAAAAGTAAAAAAAAATGTTGATCTCATTGACAAATTGCAAAATGTTAACATGTCTAATGATTTTACACCAGTAAGTTTTGATGTCACGGCGTTGTTCATTAGTGTGCCTGTCCCCGACTTGCTATCCTACTTAGAAGAATTAGATGAGTTCTCTTTGCCTTTTCATAAGAACACCATAATTGACTTGATTAAGTTGCGTGTAATTGATTGCAAGTTTGAATTTGAAGGGAAATACTATGCTCCAAGCAGGGAATGACTATGGGTAACCTATTGTCTTCCCAAGGTTGAAAGACATCCTGCCCTGTAAATCTAAATGGTTCACATATGTGAATGACATCTTGTGTAATCTTTGGCCAAATAATATGACCATGAATCCATTTTTACCAAGATTTAATGCTTTGATCCTGTCTATTAAATTCACCATGAAGAAAGAAATGGAACTTAGACTTCCATTCTTAGATGTGTTGATATACTGGGTTGAAAGGCAGTTTTTTTTTTTCAGTATATAGGAAGGCCATCAATGTGTGCTCATACATTCACTATTTTTCCACTCATGATACAAGAGTAAAAATGAGTTTTTTCCACTATGTTTCTGAGAGCTTACTGAGTGTGAAGCCCTAAGTTCATTGATGAAGAAATGACGAAAATATCTGACATTACCATGAAACTGCAGTACCCTAAGGAATTCGTGGAATCAGTGTTGCTAGATGCTAGGAAAACTTATACAGCTGAGCTCAGGATAAAATATGTGGGTTCTCTCATACAATGAGAATTTATCTGTCCTGCCGAATGCATTCTGATAAAGAATTCCCCTCAACAGTGTGTTGGTGGTGTGTACAATATTTGTTGTAATGGTTGCAACTTATCTTATGTAGGACAGACTGGCAAACCTTTAGATGTTAGGATAACACAACACCATTATTCGATACATACTGCTCAGGAATCAAACACGATTTTTCAGTCACATTAGTCTACAATAAATTGGCATATTGGGTGGAAGCCAGAGTCATTGTCCCTTGTTCCTCCTGGCTTGAATGGAATATTGTAGAATCGGCAATTATATAATAAGATAACATGATGTATCAGATAAACTTGGAACTGATGAATTTTTGCTATAACTGTAGAATGTATCATATGGTTGGCTTCAAACTTTTAGCACAGGTGTCTACCTGCCTGGATACACTCACATACAAAACACATAATGAGATCGACAGGATAGCCATCTGGGAACAAAAATGGAGGATCAAATCCAATGCAGCTAAATCCAGCATTATATATTTTAACTATAGGAAACGTAATCCTCCATTACCTGTCGAGCTCAGAACAGCTGACATCCGCACTTACATCCCCATCACACAATCTGTCACTGTCCTTGGCGTTAATCTTGACTACCTTCTTCGCTTACACAGACACATTCACTCAAGACATACAATAGCTAGTAAGGCCCTTGCAGGCCTCTACGAGCTGCGACATGCCTCCCAATGTACCAAACTACACCTCTACAAATCCCTATTACGTCCTCTGATAACTTACTCTCCTCTAGTCCTCTCTCTTGCAGCTAAAACAAACTTACTTAAACTGCAGCATGTCCAGAACAAGGCGCTGCGCTGGGTGCTTGATGTCAGATGGGAGGACTTCGCAACAAGCGAGTCTCTCCATGCTCAATTAGACATCCCTGCGTTGAATCTGTACTGGAAGACGCTCAGTGACAGATAGAAAAACTTGAGACACGACATGACTACTGAACCTCTCTCCTTGACGAAGACATTCGCAGACCCACAAACCAACACAAACTTTGCTACTCCTTGTATGATCCTGCTCCTAATCCTATTTACAAACAACCATGGATTCTCTGACAGGTACCATGCGCTGTTCATTCTCTGATCCACGTTCGCCTTAGCTTTGTGGTTAAGACATGGTTCAATTCTACACTCCTCTCTAGCGCTAATCTTCGCCTGTCCCGTCCTCCCCGCTCACCCCACCGAAGTCCCAACAGTAGAGCCTGAATTTCTGTTCTCAGTGTCTGTCCCACGATCGCCTTAGCTGCTGGGTCAAGCCCTGACTCTTATTTCTACGACTAAGAACACTCCTCTCCAGAGCTATTCTTCGTCTGTCCCGTTTTCCCAGCTCATCCCATTTGGGATCTTACCTGAACTTGTTCGATCGTTCGTTCGTACTTCAACTCCATATTGTTTCAGACTATGGAACAATACTCTTCTCCAGACTGAGGGACTGACCACCTCAAAACTTCAAGGGTGATGGACTGACTACATCGTCTTCACGTCTCTTCTGCTTCTATCATCTTTTCTGTACTCGACTGAAGAAGCCTACTTTGTAGGCGAAATGTTTCGACATAGATACCTAACTGTTGCATATGTGTCTTAACACACATTCTCAGAGTAGCATGTCCCATTTGTTTTTCTTGATACTCCATGCTTACAGATGCCTCAAACATAAAATTTGCACCATTTTGCTTTTGGTTGAATATAATTCATGGTGGATGTCTTCCCGATTTCTTCAGACACTAGAATTGCACTACAGTCGTTGATAGCCAAAGAAGAGGTCAACATTTTTCCTAGAAGAAGACTCCTCTACTACATCTGTAATAGATGCTATGGCTGTTGTGGCTGTGGTAGAGTCTTTAGCCAAATCCAGATTAGCATTAAGGCTGGGAGCTGAGTCTGGGTCAGCCCTAGGGCTGACCTGAGCTAGCTGATGTTTTTGTTTCCCGTATTTTTTTTTCAGTGAGTGTCTATCTTCTGGTCAACTGTTGTAGACTGGGCATTCTTAATGTCCTTAATGTCTTGATACCTGTCCATTGTTCCATATCCTTATTGTGCATCCAGAAACACCTTGCTAGATGGATGTCATTTTTGGATACAGTGTTTACTCTTGCACAGGAGACATGATGTTTGGAAAAACAAAGGTTGCATATTTTTCTGGATTTTTTCCCTAGGGCCTTTTCACATGTCCCACAGGTATACTGTGCTGCTATCCTGCCTGTATCCTACTTGCAATCCAGGTACCACAAGAACCTGATTTTCATTTTACCTTTCTGCTCTGCACTCAGATGGTGGGGTGTTAGAGGGTCAGTGCATTTTTATTTGGGATATATTTAATACGGAGACTTATTATCCATCAAAAACATTTATAATGTATAACATTACACAGACTTTTCCAATTCGGGGTACATTTCCCGATCGCCCCACATACACAAGTTAAGCGCATGTTTTCTTGCTAAGATTGGGCTATTGTGGTGTGGGGTGTACAGTGTTATATGGTAGGCCTGTGTGGTTTACCTGGTAGCACTGACAGACGTCTGGCTGTAATACACTACATCAGGGTACGTGGCACTTCTCGCATGCGATGCCACATTTTAGTATAAAAATACATCCATTGTCTTTAATCACTATCCTTGAGTCGTTTCACTGACTATTTAGAATCACTAGGTCTTCCCACGATGTATCAGTATCCTAAGTGATTTCCTTCTAAATGGTAACTCAATCGTATGTGTGTACATTGAAACACATATCGACACCAGGATGGCTAGATTGCCTCACACTGACACTTCACTATTTTTTGTTTCTGGAATTTTACACTGGCATTTTATCACTGTGTTGTACACTGATCATCACAAACGATATACATTATATTTATTCAAGATACACTTTCCTTTTCACTGCACTATACTGGTATCGCTGTTTTAACACTCACACGGCAGCTTGTCCTAAGGCAATTTTCCCTTACACTTCTATTTAAATTTATTTCATGCTGATTTCTCAGTGTTGGTAGTTTTTGTGTTATGTTTTATCTAGCTAGTCTACTCCCTTCACTACGGTTACCCTTTTAATGGTAGTCCAGGTTTTTCCATTTTCACTTAACAGTAATACAATTTACTGCCTCCCACGAATGGCAACACTTCGTGTTTCCTGACAGCACTGGGCTTAGTCTGGGTCCTTAGCTCTTCCAATATTTTGTTTAATTTCCACTTAAAGAATGCAAGGGTCATGTAGGTGTTGATCACAGTCGACAGATCAGCCATTTAAATCATCAATGTTTCTTTTTCACCGTTTTTTTCCCCTTTTAGGGAGCACCGCTAACAATTAAGGAAACTGAGCCCACGCACACATGTACGTGCGTCCGTGACCGTCCCAAACACCTCAAACCCACTCAAAGAAAATTTTACTTGATATTTAGGTGTGTAAATTTTAATTTGCGCTTTTTAATCAAGTTCAGTTACGTACAAAACTAGCAAAACCTCTCCTAAGCTGCTTTAAACTTTATACCTAAATTTTATGTTGTGTAAGTGTCAATTTTTTAATTTTATTGAAAAAACTGTATGCCGAAATATTGGTTTTTACTCAATAATTTGTTTCATCTAATTTGTTTCAAGAGAGCACATGGGAGTACGTGAGGAAGAGAACAGAGGACTTGGAAGTCCACACCGAGAATAACTGTCTTCTACTACCAAGATTAACAACCATCGTGTATTATTCAGAGATGTGTATATGAAGAATAGGAGAGTAAAATGCTCTCTCTCTCTCTCTCTCTCTCTCTCTCTCTCTCTCTCTCTCTCTCTCTCTCTCTCTCTCTCTCTCTCTCTCTCTCTCTCTCCATCGTCCACTCTCTTTCGCCGTTGCCGGCATGAAAAGAGGGGAAAAAATATATCATACAATATTGGAAAAATGGCATGGAATTTAAATGGGTGATGGAACTGGTTGGAAGACCCAGGCTGCAACTGACTTTACTAAATGATTATTCTTTCCTAAACTTCTCAAATTACTCCAATGTCTCTAACAGAGCATTGTGTTCCAATGGTGCTACTGGTGGCTACCAACAGTTCTGTTATGAAGATCACAACCCTCTACTTCTACTACTGTTACTACTATTATTGATTTGGTATCCTTTATTGTCAACTAATCTCCAAGGTAAAGTCGCTAAACGAATATCAGATTGCTCCCTCTTCTGTATGTGTATGATATAATGAGCCATATGGGTCTAGTTAGTGACTGAGAGAGGTAACGGGTATGCTAGGTAAGATTTTACTCCTGAACTCCCTCACCATACAATGTCTTACCAGTCACTACAACATATCACGTTTTCTAAAACAATTTGGAGTGACCGAGCAATCTTGGCTGATGAAATTATACTGAGTAAGTAGATCCTAAATGCTTCGGCATCTTTTTCCAACAAGAACACTGTGAGTCTAGTTGAATGAAATACTTGCAAATTGCCTGTCCAGTTGGTTCTTGAGTTACTACGTTGCGCTTACAACACCAGCGAGTGGGTTTTTGTATTCTGCTATAACTCTGCTAAAAATATTTAAATACATCCGTGATGTATCCTCTGCATTGCAGTTTCATTTCATTGTTTTGAGGTATAGACTCATTCATTACTTTCAATATTTCTTCATTGCTGAATATGGAAAAGCCATTAAGTATCTTGAAGGTTTAAGAGAAAGTTAAGCGTTTTGATTCTTTCTTCATATTGTTAGTTTCTAAGTAATGCTGACATTTCCAGTATATCTTCGTCCTTATGTATTTTGCAGACCAAAACTGGACGGCTTGTTCAGATTCGGTTTAACAGGTTCACTACAGTCTTAAAATAGTGTCTGGTGTTTTGTATTCCAAGTTTCTTGCATTCGCTTAGGTTTTGTTACTTAAAAGTAAACACTCCTTAGCACATTTGAGGTTGAGGTCGACTGAGAGAGAGAGAGAGAGAGAGAGAGAGAGAGAGAGAGAGAGAGAGAGAGAGGATGACTCGAGTCTGGAACACATTCGTACAGCATTATGATGTCAACGAGATAAAGTCAGTTGATCAAATGAAAATGTTGGCTCATAGATGGCTCCAACTTCATCCTGTTCCCTACTTGTATGTTTCATAACAAAAATGCTTTCAAATTAGCTGATGTAGGTAAGAGCTCTTAGCTTGTCAATAGAGTTAAGAATCCTTAACCTGTAAATAGCTTGTCAATAAAACTAGGGATCCTTAACCTAACCTTGTCAAATCCTGTGTAAAAAGAGAGAGAGAGAGAGAGAGAGAGAGAGAGAGAGACAGAAGTGAGGGGAAGACAAGCGAGGGATGCGAAAATACTCTAGGGAGGATGTATAACTCTGCAGAGAGGCATAGTTATGAGTACGTCACCGTCATCACATTAAATATATCTGCATATTTGCGTTGTCACCTCTCACCTACTGAAAGTTATTTCTATGTTTACTAACACCATCAAAACAGTAAAAACATGTGAGCAGTGCCAACATAGAAATGATCACTTTCTAGGAATAAGATTCAAATGAACAAATATCATTTATATTGACAAATACATCTCCAGGCAGAGCTTTAGCAAGTCATTTGCTACTTACATATTTTCTTCCAGTCATGATATGGCCTGATAAAGCTCTAATTAAAGCGAAACGTTTTGAAAAGTTTGTTCTGCATACTAGTTTATTTTACCACATACCTTTCATCGTTATACTCTCCTACCAGAAGGTTTCCTGGAAGCCTCCGGCACCGCCTCCTTCAAGAAGCAACCAGACACTCTACAGAAGCTCTTAGGATGTACTAACTCTAGCTGACTCCCTGGGACGACTCCTGCAGGAACAATTACTCTTGTATGATGACAGTCTTCACTTTTTTTTAAGTATAAACTGGTTAAAAAATACGTAATTTCACTAGATGAACATGTAATAATTTCCGAAAGAAGCATGTGAATGGAGCGGAGAAAATTAGTTCAAAACTCCGGATATATACAATGAGAGGTGTACATCTTTCCCAGTATACACACTGAATGTATTCTTTAATCCCTGTTTAAGGGGATTAAAGAATTTTTAACTAGGGATGACTCGAGTATGGAACACATTCGTACAGCATTATGATGTCAACGAGATAAAGTCAGTTGATCAGATGAAAATGCTGGCCCACAGATGGCTCCAACTTCATCCTGTTCCCTACTTGTATGTCTCATAATAAAAATGCTTTCAAATGAGCTGATGTAGGTAACAGGTCTTAACTTGCCAATAAAGTTAGGAATCCTTAACCTGTAAATAGCTTGTCAATAAAGCTAGGGATCCTTAACCTAACCTTGTCAAACCGTGTGTAAAAAAAAGGGTGGCGTGGAACCTTGAAGATCCATTGAGTAGTTGATAGGCTTTAAGCCCGTTTAACCAACCAGTGCCCAACTAAATCACAGTTTGAAGATTACTATAATCAAGGGGGAAGCGCTAAACCCTTATGATTATACAGCGCCTGCGGGAGGGGGGGATGTGGACGGTTTTCGGGCTTAATTCAGGGAACTGGAACACAGATCCAGTTCCTTAGATCAAGAGCCCCTCACCAACATCAAGGAACCTTCCTTGAGTGGTACAGTTTGAGGAGGAAGCTTTTGACTGCGTTTCGTACCGTTATATAATCACTGTTGACAAGTGTCGAAAGTGTCTTTATAAAGGTCCAGCTTAGTTTTGAACTGTTCTTGCACGGTACTGTGGCTTCTAATTTCATGGAGGCTTATGTTGTTGCAGTTATTAATTGTTCTTATTTTTTTTTCAACAAGTCGGCCGTCTCCCACCGAGGCAGGGTGACCCAAAAAAGAAAGAAAATACCCAAAAAGAAAATACTTTCATCATCATTCAACACTTTCACCACACTCACACATTATCACTGTTTTTGCAGAGGTGCTCAGAATACAACAGTTTAGAAGCATATACGTATAAAGATACATAACATATCCCTCCAAACTGCCAATATCCCAAATCCCTCCTTCAAAGTGCAGGGATTGTACTTCCCATTTCCAGGACTCATGTCCGACTATATGAAAATAACCGGTTTCCCTGAATCCCTCCACTAAATATTACCCTGCTCACACTCCAACAGATCGTCAGGTCCCAAGTACCATTCGTCTCCATTCACTCCTAACACGCTCACGCACGCTTGCTGGAAGTCCAAGCCCCTCGCCCACAAAACCTCGTTTACCCCCTCTCTCCAACCCTTTCGAGGATGACCCCTACCCCGCCTTCCTTCCCCAATAGATTTATATGCTTTCCATGTCATTCTACTTTGATCCATTCTCTCTAAATGACCAAACCACCTCAACAACCCCTCTTCAGCCCTCTGACTAATACTTTTATTAACTCCACACGTTTTCCTAATTTCCACACTCCGAATTTTCTGCATAATATTTACACCACACATTGCCCTTAGACAGGACATCTCCACTGCCTCCAACCGTCTCCTCGCTGCTGCATTTACCACCCAAGCTTCACATCCATATAAGAATGTTGGTACTACTATACTTTCATACATTCCCTTCTTTGCCTCCATAGATAACGTTTTTTGACTCCATGTATACCTCAATGCACGACTTAAGAAATCGTAATGACACGATTGCAAATAACTTTCCTATGGTGTAGAAATATACCTAGTTGGATGAATCTTATTGTGGCTAGCTGGTCTAGTGGCTAGCGCGACGGGCTGGAGTTTTGAGACTCTATGACCGCGGGTTCAATCCCGGCCGGGGGTATGGTTTACCTCAATGCACCACTCACCTTTTTTCCATCATCAATTCTATGATTAACCTCATCCTTCATAAATCTATCCGCCGACACGTCAACTCCCAAGTATCTGAAAACATTCACTTCTTCCATACTCCTCCTCTCCAATTTGATATCCAATTTTTCTTTATCTAAATCATTTGATACTCTCATCACCTTACTCTTTTCTATGTTCACTTTCAACTTTCTACCTTTACACACATTCCCAAACTCATCCACTAACCTTTGCAATTTTTCTTTAGAATCTCCCATAAGCACAGTATCATCAGCAAAAAAGTAACTGTGTCAATTCCCATTTTAAATTTGATTCCCCAAAATTTAATCCCACCCCTCTCCCGAACACCCTAGCATTTACTTCCTTTACAACCCCATCTATAAATATATTAAACAACCATGGTGGCATTACACATCTCTGTCTAAGACCTACTTTTATCGGGAAGTAGTCTCCCTCTCTTCTACACACCCTAACCTGAGCCTCATTATCCTCATAAAAACTTTTACAGCATTTAGTAACTTACCACCTATTCCATATACTTGCAACATCTGCCACATTGCTCCTCTATCCACTCTATCATATGCCTTTTCTAAATCCATAAATGCAATAAAAACTTCCCTACCTTTATCTAAATACTGTTCACATATATGCTTCAATGTACACACTTGATCTACACATCCCCTACCCACTCTGAAACCTCCTTGCTCATCCGCAATCCTACATTCTGTCTTACCTCTAATTCTTTCAATTATAACCCTACCGTACACTTTTCCTAGTATACTCAGTAAACTTATTCCTCTATAATTTTTGCAATCACCTTTGTCCCCTTTCCCTTTATATAAAGGGACTATACATGCTCTCCGCCAATCCCTGGGTACCTTCCCCTTTTTCATACATTTATTAAATAAAAGTACCAACCACTCCAACACTATATCCCCCCTGCTTTTAACATTTCTGTCATGATCCCATCAGTTCCAGCTGCTTTACCCCCTTTCATTCTACGTAATGCCTCACGTACCTCCCCCACACTTACATTCTGCTCTTCTTCACTCCTAAAAGATGGTATACCTCCCTGACCAGTGCATGAAATTACTGCCTCTGTTTCTTCCTTAACATTTAAAAGTTCCTCAAAATATTCTCGCCATCTACCCAATATCTCCATCTCCCCATCTACTAACTCCCCTACTCTGTTTTTAACTGACAAATCCATACTTTCCCTAGGCTTTCTTAACTTGTTTAACTCCAAATTTTTTTCTTATTTTCATTAAAATTTCTTGACAGTGCCTCTCCCACTCTATCATCTGCTCTCCTTTTGCACTCTCTCACCACTCTCTTCACCTTTCTTTTACTCTCCATATACTCTGCTCTTCTTATAACACTTCTACTTTGTAAAAACCTCTCATAAGCTACCTTTTTCTCTTTTATCATACCCTTTACTTCATCATTCCACCAATCGCTGCTCTTTCCTCCTGCCCCCACCCTCCTATAACCACAAACTTCTGCCCCACATTCTAATACTGCATTTTTAAAACTATTCCAACCCTATTCAAACCCCCCACTACTCATCTTTGCACTAGCCCACCTTTCTGCCAATAGTCGCTTATATCTCGCCCGAACTTCCTCCTCCCTTAGTTTATACACTTTCACCTCCCTCTTACTTGTTGCCACCTTCCTCTTTTCTCATCTACCTCTTACTCTAACTGTAGCTACAACTAAATAATGATCCGATATATCAGTTGTCCCTCTATAAACATGTACATCCTGGAGCCTACCCATCAACCTTTCATCCACCAATACATAATCTAACAAACTACTTTCATTACGTGCTACATCATACCTCGTATATTTATTTATCCTCTTTTTCACAAAATATGTATTACTTATTACCAAATCTCATTCTACACATAGCTCAATTAAAGGTTCCCCATTTACACTTACCCCTGGCACCCCAAATTTACCTACTACTCCCTCCATAACATTTTTACCCACTTTAGCTTTGAAATCTCCAACCACCATTACTCTCACACTCGATTCAAAACTCCCCACGCATTCATTCAACATTTCCCAAAATCTCTCTCCTCTACACTTCTCTCTTCTCCAGGTGCATACACGCTTACTATAACCCACTTTTCACATCCAATCTTTATTTTACTCCACATAATCCTTGAATTAATACATTTATAGTCCCTCTTTTCCTGCCATAGCTTATCCTTCAACATTATTGCTACTCCTTTAGCTCTAACTCTATTTGAAACCCCTGACCTAATCCCATTTATTCCTCTCCACTGAAATCCTCCCACCCCCTTCAGCTTTGTTTCACTTAAAGCCAGGACATCCAGCTTCTTCTCATTCATAACATCCACAATCGTCTCTTTCTTATCATTTGCACAACATCCACGCACATTCAGACTTCCCACTTTGACAATTTTCTTCTTATTCTTTTTAGTAATTATTACAGGAAAAAAGGATTACTAGCCCATTGTTCCCGGCATTTTAGTTGACTTTTACAACACGCATGGCTTACGGAGGAAAGATTCTTATTCCACTTCCCCATGGATATAAAAGGAAAAGTAATAATACGAAGAACTATTAAGATAAAATCAAAGAAAACTCAGATGAGTGTGTATAAATAAACGTGTACATGTATGTGTAGTGTGACCTAAGTGTAAGCAGAAGTAGCAAGACGTACCTGTAGTCTTGCATATTTATGAGACAGACAAAAGACACCAGCAATCCTACCATCATGTAAAACAATTACAGGTTTTCGTTTTACACTCACTTGGCAGGACGGTAGTACCTCCCTGGGTGGTTGCTGTTTACCAACCTACTACCTATGTTCTTTTTCTTATTATTATTAAATAGTAATAGTATTAGCAGTAGTAACAATTGTAGCAGTAGTAAATAGTAGTGTGTTCAAGGGGGAAGCACTAAACCCAGTCATACAGCGGGTGGAGACGTGGATGTAATCATGCGTGATCCAAGGACGAGTGGTAACTCTGTCCTTGGAACAAGAGCCTTGGCCAGCATCAAGGCACCTCCTTAAAGATGGAGACTTATCTTCGCTCTGGTCCACACTCATTCATAGCACCTGCCTGGGAAGGTACCTGGGTACCAGGTGAATAATATGACACATTACTTCCAGTCACCTCTGTTGCTTAGTGAGCTTTTGTGAGGATCCTTTGTCTGTTAATTTAGTCTGTGAGGATCCTTTGTCCGTTATTGCAGTCTGTGAGGATCCTTTGTCCGTTATTGCAGTCTGTGAGGATCCTTTGTCCGTTATTGCAGTCTGTGAGGATCCTTTGTCCGTTGTTGCAGTCTGTGAGTATTCTTTGATCGCTGTAGCTGTTAATTATGTTACTCTTTCTAACCATTTCTTTCCGTTATTTTTCTAGCATGTTTTGCGTTATTTTTTGCTATTGTTTGATCGCGTGTTTATATTTTGGAGTAAATGTGAGAAATTTTTGAGTGCTTATTTGTGAGCATATTTTGTTTGTTGACAGATCTGAGCTTTCTTTGATCGTTTGATGGCAGGCGTTTGTATCCTTTCATTGCTAAGGAGAAATATATAACGCCTGTGTGGGGGGGGATGTAAGGTATTCAGGCTTAATTCAGGGAACCGGAGCCCAGATCCTATTCCCTAGATCAAGAGCCCCTCACCAGCGTCAATAACCTCCCTTGAGGGGTCGTTAGCTTGATAGTTTGTAGTATTAATGAAATAGTTATGGGTATTGTTTTGTTTGCTGAGTGTTTGCTAGTCACATTTTATTGTTTGTTATTGTTTGCCGGTAGTTTTTTAATAGTTTGTTGTTGAAAGTTAGTGAGAATTTGTTTTAATCTTTGTGAGGATTTTTTTTTATTTTGTATGCTCCAAACAGACGATCGCAAAGCAAATAATAGTCACAATATTTTGGCAGGAACAATCTACTACTACTACTACTACTACCACGACCACCACTCCAGCCCCTGCCCACTACCATATGATCTTATGGCTTTATCTACTATTCTCTACTATTTCTCTATTATTCTCGACGTTTCGGTCCAGGACGAACCGAAGCGTCGTCATAAGAGTCCTCTTAAGTGCGAGTTTTTGGTGAACTGGTAGTGTAACCTCATGTAAGAAAATGCCTTCACAGTCCTCTCCCAGTTGGACTGTGAGTTGGTCCCAGGTTTTTGCTCATTAGCCATCAAGATGCGGGAGGAAAGTATCTTCCCAGAGACACCTAAGCTTTGCATAACATCTTGGTCATAATCCCATGTAAGATGGACGTAGATAAAGGTTCTAACGGTGGGAGGGCATGTAATGTTGTGTTGTACACGTCCTCGCTGCTCCCTGCCAGGACGTCGTATCCAAGGTATGGTGGGGTGGGGATGCTTACCACGGTGTTGATGCTGCTCTTACAATCCATGGACCAAGCCTTATTAATTCAGATTCCCCAGGCGTTTCCTCTTGATAATAATAATAAATAAATATAATAAAAAGAATTATAATAATTATTATTTACATCATATATCTGTCAAGGGAGACTATAAACAAAGGCTTCTGTGAGTGTAATTCACAAGCGCTCCAGCCTGTGAAATACACTGTGTAGTGTGTTAGCCAGCTACCACTTGTCAAAGGCTCTTATCTATAGACACTTAACCTGTTGCTTTATTTGCTAATGTGTGTTTGTGAATGAGTTTGTGTACTCGCCTATTTGTGGTTGCAGGGGTCGCTCCATAGCTCATGGCCCAGCCTCTTTGCTGGTGTGTGTGTGTGTGTCACACGTGTTCCAGCCATGAGACAAGTAGTATGTGGTGTGTGAATGCAGGTGTGTGTATTGACCTTTATGTGGTTGCAGGGGTTGAATCTTAGCTCCTGGCCTCTCCTCTCAACTTGCCTCTTACCAGATTCAGTCCTTTCTATCTTCGTGGGCCCTATTGTACATATTCTCAAAACTTTGTATGTAGTTTGCCTCCACCACTTCTTCGAGGTCATTCCACTTCCCAGTTACCCTGAGACTGACGAAATACTCCCAGACATCCCTGGGATTCATCTGTCTCTTTAGCTTCCTGCTGTGCCCCTGTGTACCTGCTTCCCGCCTATCAAACAGCCTGTCCCGATTTACCCTATCAGTTCCTCAGAATATTTTGTAAATTGTTATCATGTTTCTTCTGGTCCTTCTATCCTCCAGAAGGACTAAATTGGTAGGACTGAATTCAAGCATCTATTTATCTGACCAACCCTGCAGTTTGTCCAGATCCTTTCGGGGTTTTTCTTCGCCCTAATATGTTTGCATTCTTCTCAGTTTTGCATCATCAAACAGAGATACAACTGACTCAGCTCGTTCTGGAATGTGGTTCACATAAACCAGAAACAACACTATTCCCATTTTTGACATCCCCTGGACAATCACTCTTTGCTTCCTTCCTCGAAGGTACTCCTCAATTCATCGGAGTAAGTTCGAAGTTATTCCTGCCTTCTTCGAAAGTTTTTGCGCCAGCCTCATGTAAGGTACAATATCAAATACCTTCCTGCAGTCTAAGAAAATGCAGTCCACCCAATCCTCTCTCTCTTGCCTCACTTCCATTACTCTGTCATAAAATTCCAAAAGCTTAATAAGACAAGACTTGGCATCTCCGAACTAGGGCTGGTAGTTTATGAAACAATTTCTCTCCAAATACTCTACCACTCTGCTTCTATCTTCCCTCCCTTACCTTGGATGGTAAGGGAGAGAAGATAGAAGCAGTCACCGAAACTGGCTTGTAGTTCAATATCTTTTGCGTATCTCTTTTCTTAAATACAGGTACTACGTTTGCTGCCTTCCAGCTCTGAGACTTAAAATGGTTATAAATTACCATAATTTTTAAAGAGGTGAACCGGTAAGCCAGCGGAAGGCCTCAGTCAGATGACCAAAAGCTCCTAAGACTGGTCATCATTTGACTAAGACCCGCGTCAGGAAATACGTGTTCTCTTTCATGACGAACCCTACCTAACCTAACCTCCAGCTCTGTGGCAACTGTCGGAGAGCTCATCACAATTCTTGAGTTAAAATGAAAGAAACAAAAACACAAATATAACAATGTGGAGAAATTAAAGACAACAATAAATTCATAATAATAAACACAAAACAAAGTAATTTCTAACTGAATCAAAACAATGAAAACTTAAGACATAAATCACGAAAACGAATCAAAGCCAAGAAAAGCTATTGTGGAAGTGGAACAATAGTTATGACTCTTCTTGTGACGTGGCAGAGAGGCTCTGATTAACGGTGATCAAAGGTTACGTGAATAACTCTTTATAGATGTAACAGAAGGTGGTTACTACCAGACACACCATAAACAGACACCCGTGGAATGAAAGTCAGAGCCCTTAATGAGAGATACATGACAATGAACACGGTGTAGGGTAGTTGAACAAACATGCTGCAGTGAGCCGTAATGTGAAGTGGTGAACCAGGCTGACGGGTTATCTGCGAGGTGACGGGAGAGTACAGAGACAGGTCACAGAATGACTCGCATCCATACATACGTAGTTGTTTCCACATATGATGAAGGCGAAAGTAGGGTAGATTATATACACGATTGTATAGTCTCACTAACACAGTCAAAACACACGGGCTACATAAGAGAAGCACACACCGGGGTTACCATGACAAGTGGTTCATTCACTCAGTATGTTGAAGGCTATAAAATTAGACCCCTCAAGGAAGGTTCCTTGATGTTGGTGAGGGGCTCTTGATTTAGGGAATTGGATCTGTGCTCCAGTTCCCCGAATTAAGCCTGAATGCCTTCCACATCCCCCCCCCCCAGGCGCTGTATAATCCTCCGGGTTTAGCGCTTTCCCCTTGATTATAATAATAATAATAATAATATAAAATTAGAGAGAAATAAACAAATGGGTTAACGTCTCGTTAAAAACTGTGGTTCTTCATAGCAAGACAGGCACCAACTGTAAAAATGTAAGACAATAATAACACAGGGGCAATAATACTTACGATTAACAGAGAATTTGGTTGCTAAATTACTTCCCAACGATGAGCAGTACCCTACACCTTCCCCAGAGAGTAGTGTGGCAAGAGGCAGGTAGGTGGCGCTGGTGCCTGTATTTCTCTGTAACAATCACTTCACGTATACAAACAACCCACACTGCACTCATACATACATAAACTCACACATAATAAATAAAACAGCATGAACTTTTATGTGTGTTAAGAGTATTTTATTGTGTTAATTCACACCACTTCTTAACACACACCACCACTTAACATACAACACTACTTAACATACAACACTACTTAACATACAACACTACTTAACATACAACACCACTTAACATACAACACCACTTAACATACAACACCACTTAACATACAACACTACTTTACAACACCACTTAACATACAACACCACTTAACATACAACACTACTTAACATACAACATTACTTAACATACAACACTATTTTACAACACCACTTAACATACAACACTACTTAACATACAACACTGCTTAACATACAACACTACCTAACATACAACACCACTTAACATAAAACACTACTTAACATACAACATTACTTTACAACACCACGTAACATACAACACTACTTAACATACAACATCACTTAACATACAACACCACTTAACATACAACACTACTTAACATACAACACTACTTTACAACACCACTTAACATACAACACTACTTAACATACAACACCACTTAACATACAACACCACTTAACACACAACACCACTTAACATACAACACTACTTAACATACAACACTACTTAACATACAACACCACTTAACATACAACACTACTTAACATACAACACTACTTTACAACACCACTTAACATACAACACTACTTAACATACAACACCACTTAACATACAACACCACTTAACATACAACACTACTTTACAACACCACTTAACATACAACACTACTTAACATACAACACTACTTTACAACACCGCTTAACATACAACACTACTTAACATACAACACTGCTTAACATACAACACTACTTAACATACAACACTGCTTAACATACAACACTACTTAACATACAACACTACTTAACATACAACACCACTTAACATACAACACCACTTAACAAACAAAACCACTTAACATACAACACTACTTAACATACAACACTACTTTACAACACCACTTAACATACAACACTACTTAACATACAACACTACCTAACATACAACACTACTTAACATACAACACTGCTTAACATACAACACCACTTAACATACAACACCACTTAACATACAACACTACTTAACATACAACACTACTTAACACACAACACTACTTAACACACAACACTACCTAACATACAACACTACCTAACATACAACACTACTTAACAAACAACTCCACTTAACATATAACACCTGTTAACACACAACACATCTTAACATACAACACCACTTAACATACAACACAATTTAACCTATAACACTACTTATCATACAACACCACTTAACATACAACACAATTTAACCTACAACACTACTTAACATACAACACTACTTTACAACACCACTTAACATACAACACCACTTAACATACAACACTACTTAACATACAACACTACTTAACATACAACACTACTTAACATACAACACTACCTAACATACAACACTACTTAACATACAACACTGCTTACTACTTAACATACAACACTACTTAGCATACAACACTACTTAACATACAACACTACTTAACATACAACACTACTTAACATACAACACTACCTAACATACAACACTACTTAACATACAACACTGCTTAACATACAACACTACTTAACATACAACACTACTTAACATACAACACTACTTAACATACAACACCACTTAACATACAACACTACTTCACATACAACACTACCTAACATACAAAACTACTTAACATACAACACTACTTAACATACAACACTGCTTAACATACAACACTACTTAACATACAACACTACTTAACATACAACACTACTTAACATACAACACTACTTAACATACAACACTGCTTAACATACAACACTACCTAACATACAACACTACTTAACATACAACACTACTTAACATACAACACTGCTTAACATACAACACCACTTAACATACAACACCACTTAACATACAACACTACTTAACATACAACACTACCTAACATACAACACTACTTAACATACAACACTACTTAACATACAACACTACTTAACATACAACACTACTTAACATACAACACTACTTAACATACAACACTGCTTAACATACAACACTGCTTAACATACAACACTACTTAACATACAACACTGCTTAACATACAACACTACTTAACATACAACACTACTTAACATACAACACTACTTAACATACAACACCACTTAACTTACAACACCACTTAACATACAACACCACTTAACATACAACTCCACTTAACATACAACACCACCTAACATACAACACCACTTAACATACAACACCTCTTAACACACAACAACACTTAGCATACAACACCACTTAACATAAAAGACCACTTAACATTCAACACCTCTTAACGTGCAACACTTAACATACAGCACCACTTAACATACAACACCACCTAACATACAACACCACTTAACATAAAAGACCACTTAACATTCAACACCTCTTAACATATAACACCACTTAACATACACCACTTAACAACTCCACTTAACATACAACACCTGTTAACACACAACACCTAACATACAACACCACTTAACATACAACACCACTTAACATACAACACTACTTAACATGCAACACTACTTAACATACAACACCATTTAACATACAACACCACTTAACATACAACACCACTTAACATAAAAGACCACTTAACATTCAACACCTCTTAACATGCAACACTTAACATACAGTACCACTTAGCATACAACACCTCTTAACATATAACACCACTTAACAACTCCACTTAACATACAACACCTGTTAACACACAACACCTAACATATAACACCACTTAACATTTAACACTAAACATGCAACACTACTTAACATACAACACCACTTAACATAC
The DNA here is from genome assembly GCF_038502225.1 of Cherax quadricarinatus. Lineage (NCBI taxonomy): Eukaryota > Metazoa > Arthropoda > Malacostraca > Decapoda > Parastacidae > Cherax > Cherax quadricarinatus. The sequence continues at coordinate 6,486,785 of NC_091341.1, forward strand.
AACACCACTTAACATACAGCACCACTTAACATACAACACCACTTAACATACACCACTTAACATACAACTCCACTTAACATACAACACTACTTAACATACAACACCACTTAACATACAACACCACTTAACATACAACACCACTTAACATACAACACTACTTAACATACAACACCACTTAACATACAACACTACTTAACATACAAAACCACTTAACATACAACACCTGTTAACACACAACACCTGTTAACATACAACACCACTTAACATACAACACTACTTAACACTACACACTAACACCACTTAACATACAACACCACTTAACACTACACACTAACACCACTTAACATACAACACTACTTATCATACAACACTACTTAACATACAACACCATTTAACATACAAGACCATTTAACATACAGCACCACTTAACATACAACACCACTTAACATACAACACCACTTAATGTACAACACCACTTAACATACAACACCACTTAACAAACAAAATCACTTAACATACACATACCGCACCACTTAACATACAACACCACTTAACATACAACACCACTTAACAAACAACACCACTTAATATACAACCCCATTTAACATACAGCACCACTTAACGTACAACACTTGTTAACACACAACACCTGTTAACACAAAACACATGTTAACACGCAACACCTGTTAACACACAACACCTGTTAACACACAACACCTGTTAACACACAACACATGTTAACACACAACACCTGTTAACACACAACACCTGTTAACACAAAACACATGTTAACACACAACACCTGTTAACGCAAAACACATGTTAACACACAACACCTGTTAACACACAACACGTGTTAAGACACAACACCTGTTAACATACAACACCTGCTAACACAAAACACATGTTAACACACAACATCTGTTAACACAAAACACATGTTAAGACACAACACCTGTTAACACACAACACCTGCTAACACAAAACACATGTTAACACACAACACCTGTTAACACAAAACACCTGTTAACACACAACACCTGTTAACATACAACACCTGTTAACACACAACACATGTTAAGACACAACACATGTTAAGACACAACACTTGTTAACACGCAACACCTGCTAACACAAAACACATGCTAACACAAAACACCTGCTAACACAAAACACAAGTTAACACACAACACCTGTTAACACACAACACCTGCAACACAAAACACAAGTTAACACAAAACACATGTTAACACACAACACCTGTTAAGATAAGATAAGATAAGATTTCGTTCGGATTTTTAACCCCGGAGGGTTAGCCACCCAGGATAACCCAAGAAAGTCAGTGCGTCATCGAGGACTGTCTAACTTATTTCCATTGGGGTCCTTAATCTTGTCCCCCAGGATGCGACCCACACCAGTCGACTAACACCCAGGTACCTATTTGCTGCTAGGTGAACAGGACAATAGGTGTAAGGAAACGTGTCGAAATGTTTCCACCCGCCGGGAATCGAACCCGGGCCCTCCGTGTGTGAAGCGGGAGCTTTAGCCACCAGACCACCGGGCCTGTTAACACAAAACACATGTTAGCACAACACCTGTTAACACAAAACACATGTTAACACACAACACCTGTTAACACAAAACACCTGTTAACACAAAACACATGTTAACACACAACACCTGTTAACACAAAACACCTGTTAACACACAACACCTGTTAACACACAACACCTGCTAACACAAAACACCTCTCCTTTAAAACATCTCTTCTTTAATCACACTTCTCTAACACATAACACTTCTTCCTTAACACAACTCTCTTCAAATCATGTCTTTTCTAACACACTCCTCTTCCTTAATACACAACACCTCGCCTTAAATCATCTCTTTTTCTACACACACACACACACACACACACACACACACACACACACACACACACACACACACACACACACACACACACACACACACACACACACACACACACACACACACACACACACACACGTCTAAACTCACACCTCTTTTTTAACTCACAACACCTCCTCCTTAACTCAGAACACGCCTTCCTTAACTAAAACACTTCTTTCTCAGCTCACAACACTTTCTCCTTAACTCATAATACTTCTTCCTTAACTCATAACACGTCTTCCTTAACTCATAACACGTCTTTCTTAACTCATAACACGTCTTTCTTAACTCACAACACGTCTGTCTTAACCACAGCACTTCTTCCTTAGTTAACAATACCTCCTCCTTAACTCACAACACTTCTTCCTTAACTCATAACACACCTTCCTAAACTCACGTCTTCCTTAACTCATAACACTTCTTTCTTAACTACAACGTTTCTTCCTTAACTCACGAGACGTCTTCCTTAACTCATAACACTTCTTTCTTAACTACAACGTTTCTTCCTTAACTCACGAGACGTCTTCCTTAACTCACGAGACGTCTTCCTTAACTCACGAGACGTCTTCCTTAACTCACAACACTTCTTCCTTAACTCATAACACACCTTCCTTAACTCACGTCTTCCTTAACTCATAACACTTCTTTCTTAACTACAACGCTTCTTCCTTAATTCACGAGACGTCTTCCTTAACTCACGAGACGTCTTCCTTAACTCACGAGACGTCTTCCTTAACTCACGAGACGTCTTCCTTAACTCACGAGACGTCTTCCTTAACTCACGAGACGTCTTCCTTAACTCACGAGACGTCTTCCTTAACTCACAAGACGTCTTCCTTAACTCACGAGACGTCTTCCTTAACTCACGAGACGTCTTCCTTAACTCACGAGACGTCTTCCTTAACTCACAACACTTTTCTTTAACCACCTCTGCAGGGTGATAGACGACGTTATTCATTGACAAACTTCGCTAAGAGAGGCAGGAGGAAACGCTCTAAAAATTTTGTGATTTCTTAAATAACATCAAAGAAAAAAGTGTAAACTTGCTGTTTAGCCCATTCGTTTATAGTGATTGTTATTATTATTATAAGGAATTTGACAGATCTGCAACAACTAGGTGTATTTACTTGAAAACGTTTCGCCAATCATTTGCTTTATTTTCATTTCAGTGCAGACGTAAAATAAGAAAACAGTGGAAGATGAGGTAGCCAGTCCCTGAGCCTTGTAGAACTGTACACAGCAGACAGTCCCTCTGGAAAGCTGATACACTGATTACATTCTCTGATGTCTTGTAAAGCCACTGGTTGGCGAAACGTCTTCGGATAAAGATACGCGGGTGTTGCACATGTGTCTTTATCCTCATGATATCGGTATTGCATACCAGTATTGCAATAATTATATTTTACTGTATTTATGAGGCAGCTCAAAGCCTGTAAGTCATCTTACAGCTTCTGGGAATTGAAATATAATTAGATTTTATTCAAGGAAGAGGATGGGAATACCTATTTCTCGACTCAAGAATCCACCTCACCATCATCAAAGCAACCATTCTTGAAAGAAGGTTGGTGATGAGATTTATTGTAGACAAAATAATTCAGCAACTATAAATAATTCCTCTTGCTAACTTATTACTATTACACTTCAACTATATCTAACTTATCATTTATTAAAGTTCAACTGTATCTAACTCATCGTTTATTAAAGGTAAACTATATTTGCACTGGTTACGGTTGGCTGTTCTTTAAGAGAAGACGCCTCACACGACAGTTATGTCTTAATTAGCATAATGAATTACTAATCATTTTTTTGTATGGATCTGAACGAACCTGCCAGCAATATTTATTTCTTCGCTCGGAGCTATAAGTAACTTCTATAAAGTTTTCACTCGGTATTATGGATAAGCACTCAGATGTCGCCTCTTAGAATTATTGATTAGCTCTAAGATGTCGTCACTTAGAAATTGATTACCTCTTAGAAATATACTTGAGCTCTAAGCTACTACCTTCATACAGTATTATGATGCAAATGGTTTAGAAAACTGAAAAACTGAAGAATGAGACACTTGTCCAACATCTGGGAATTTTTATGGAGGAAACGTTTCAACAACCAGTGACTTCTTCAGCCCAATACAAAGAAGAACGGTGGAAGATGAGAAGGGGTTTGAGGTAATCGGTCCCTCACCCACTTCTCCGACCATATGCTGTACTGCTCTCAAGATTGATGAACTGAACATATCGACTCTAGGCTGAGGGACTGATTACCTCAAACTCCTCCTCATCTGCCACCGTTCTTCTCTGTAATGGACTGAAGAAGCCACTGGCTGGTGTAAAGAAATAATACAGGCACTTTAAAGTAAGAACATTAGAGCCGTGAGAGGGAATTTCAAGAGAATTTTGTACTCTGCCATTCACCCAATATACATTTCCTCCTCCTCCTCAATTTTAATTATCCACCTCATTCCAAACTGTAGAAAATTTCCTCCACAATTTTTGATCTGCTTGACACTGCGTTATGATCCAAGCCTTGTTTTCTCATGACCTCTGAAACCTACCTATGTACCTCTCTCTCTCTCTCTCTCTCTCTTTTACACAGGGTTTGGCAAGGTTAAGGATCCCTAGCTTTATTGACAAGCTAGTTACAGGTTAAGTATTGCTTACTTTATTGACAAGCTAAGAGCTGTTACCTGCATCAGCTCATTTGAAAGGATTTTTATTGTTATGAGACATACAAGTATTTTCATTGTTATGAAACATACAAGTATTTCTATTGTTATGAAACATACAAGTAAGGAATAGGATGAAGTTGGAGCCATCTGTGGCCCAGCATTAACATCTGATCAACTGACTTTGTCTCGTTGACATCATAATGCTGTACGAATGTGTTCCATACTCGAGTCATCCTGGGGATAAATGATCTCAGATGAAGCGATGCTCTGGAGAAGGGTACAGCCAGAGTGAAGTTGCTGCTTTCTGCCCGTCTTGTGGTATAGAAGCTTGCTTCACGCTGTCCTCGAAGTGGATCAGAGTGTGGTACTTCGACAATATTGGCCCTGTACATAACAGTAAGGCCACCTACATCCCTCCTGTGTTGAAGGCTCTGATGAAATGACAGATCTATCCAGGATTCGTCCAGGCGAGAGATGAGATGTTTTGCTCTGTTCTCTACTCTGTCAAGCAGTCGCAGATGAGAAGGGGGGGCAGGCGAACCAAGAATGTGGAGCATACTCAAGGTGTGAGCGTACTTATGTCTCGTACAAAATCTTGCAACCCCTGCTGTCAAGCAGATGCGAGATACGGGGAAGTGCTGTAAGCGTCCTGGCTGCCTTGTTTGCAAGATTTACAACGTGGTTTTTTGTGGTCAGTTTGGAGTCAAATTTCACCCCAAGGATATTAACTTCTTTCCCAGGTGCCAACACCCTCCCATTCATCCTTACTACTGCACCGGCAGTACCATCATGGCACCTAGAGATTATCATAATTTGTGTTTTTTTTTTCTCTCTCTCTCTCTGCTTTCTCTATTTCTCTCTCTCTTTCTCTATCTCTACCTTCTCTCTCTCTCTCTCTCTCTCTCTCTCTCTCTCTCTCTCTCTCTCTCTCTCTCTGCCTTCTCTATTTCTCTCTCTCTCTCTTTCTCTATCTTCTCTCTCTCTCTCTCTAATATTATCGTGATGGTATCATCATCATGGAAGCAAGCGGTAAATAGTTCAGAGTATGAACTTTCTCCTGGCCAGCCAGCCAATCTTGATCAAAATGTGATTTTTCATTTTTCACCTTCACTTCTGCGTCATCGTCAAACGAGCTTTCAGACAAATGAAATTATGAGCCTTTGCCAATCTCGGGACATCAAACCTTGTGACACGATCGGATTTTCCTCTTTTTTCCGTGCTGCCACCTCTTTGTTAACATTCAAAATTATTTTTTACAACGCGTGCTGCTGCTGCCAGCTTCCTACACAGTATTCTCCGACCCCTGCGCTCACCTGCCAATTAGGAAGCTCTGAAATATGTAGGAAGGGTTGGTGAAGCCTCCTACTTTTATCATGTCCTAATATTGTCAAAATTAACAAACACACATACATTTACATTACTATATGTGGTTGTTTTATATATATATATATATATATATATATATATATATATATATATATATATATATATATATATATATATATATATATATATATATATATATATATGCCAATGAAACCACAAAACAAGTGGCTTTGAATCATTTACCAAACTGCGGCACACCAGGATTCATCCCAAACCTAGTTCGCTAGGGTCATGTTGTTTGTTATATATATATATATATATATATATATATATATATATATATATATATATATATATATATATATATATATATATATATATATATATATGTCGTGCCGAATAGGCAGAACTTGCGATCTTGGCTTAAATAGCAACGCTCATCTTGCCATATAGGACAAGTGAAAATTTGTGTATGCAATAATTTCGCCAAAATCATTCTCAACCTAACGAAAAAAATATATATTTAGTATTAAATTATTGTAAACAAATCTAAAATACATATAGTTGGGTTGGGCTAAAATAAATTTTTCTTGTTATAATAAGGTTAGGTAAGTTTTCTAAGATTCTTTTGGTGAAAATTAAATTTTTTTACATTAACATTAATGAAAAAATATATATTTAAACGTATAAGAAATTTTTTTAGAAAGGACTTAATTTTAAATGAGTTCTTGCTAACTGACCAGTTTTAAATATTCGGCACGACATATATATATAATATAGAAATATATATATAAATAAATATATAAATATATATATAAATATATATATATATAAATATATATAAATAAATATATATAAATATATATATATATATAATATAGAAATATATATATAAATAAATATATAAATATATATATAAATATATATATAAATATGTATATATAAATATATAAAACACTGGGTGGTCCAGTCGTTTAAAGCGTCATGTGGTTCTCGCTTACCATGAGGCAGGCCAGTACAACATGGGTTCGAATCCATCATTAACATGCCAGAGGCATGCTTACACTACAGTTATAAAACTGCAACATTAACACCCCTCCTTCAGAGTGCAGACACTGTACTTCCCATCTCCGGGACTCAAGTCCGGCCTGCCATTTTCCCTGAATCCAACAGCACGTCAAGTATTAAAAACTATTTGTCTCCATTCGCTCCTATCAAATACGCTCACGCACGCTTGCTGGAAGTCCAAGCCCCTCGCACACCAAACCTTCTTTACCCCCTCCCCCCAACCTTTCCTAGGCCGAACCTCATCCGCCTTCCCTCCACTACAGATTTATACACTCTCGAAGTCATTCTATTTTGTTCCATCCTTTCTACATGTCCGAACCACTTCAACAACCACTCCTCAGCCCTCGTGATAATAGTTTTGGTAATCCCGCACCACCTCCCACTCATGCCAAATATGGGAAGCGAAAATTTATGTATGGAATAATTTCGCAAAAATCCTTCTGAACGTAACGAGAAAAATATATTTCATTGTGCTTCTTATTAAATTATTGTAAACTTATCTAAAATATATTTAGCTGGATTAGGCTAAATTAACTTACGCTTGTTATAATATGGTTAGGTAAGTTTTCTAAGGTTCTTTTGGTACAAAATTATTAAATTTTACATTAACATAAATGAAAAATTCTTATCTCTAAACGTAAAAGAGAAAATTTTAGAAACGAATTGTATATAAGTAGTGGATTTTTCCACTGGGGGGCTCCTTCCGGTTTAGGGCCTTCCACTGGGAGGCTCCTTCCGGTTTAGGCCTTCCACTGAGCGAGGTATCCGGTCTAGGACCAGCGGCTGGAGGGTCACCTTTTCACACCTAGGTGTTACTTCCGGTTTTCACCATGACCTCGCCCTCGAGACTACCTCACCCTTGACCCCCCAACCAATACCCCCGCCCCCGCCCCCCCCCCCCCTTCGCGACCCCAGTCGCGCCGCGCGCCCGCGCGCCCGCCCCGCGCGCCCGCCCGCGCCCGCCCGCGCGTCCGCCCGCGCCCTTCGCGACCCCCGCTCGCGCCTTCTGCTGCGCCTTCTGCAGCGTCGTCCGGATCGCCCCCGCGCCTCGAATTTTTTTTTCTTATGATCTCCTTGGATCAAGGTTTTTGGATTCCCCCCCCCCCCTACGGGGTTTCGAATTTTTTTTGAATTTCATTTTCTTGTGCTCTCCATCTCCTCTGATCAAATATTTGAAGTTCCCCCTCCCACTTTCACCCCAAAATTTCTCGATATTACCAAGTTTTTGGATTCCCCCCTATGGGGGTTTCGAAAGTCTCCATCTCCTTGGATCAAGTTCTTTTTGGATTCCCCCCTATGGGGTTTTCGAAATTCTCCATCTCCTTGGGTCAAAATTTTTAAGGTTCCCCCTCCCCAAAATTTCTCGACAATACCATGACTCCATCTCCTCGGATCAAGTTTTTTGGATTCCCCCCTATGGGGTTTTCGAAATTCTCCATCTCCTTGGATCAAGGTTTTTTTGGGTACCCCTCCTTTCACCCCAAATTTTCTCGATAATACAAGTTTTGGATTCCCCCCTATGGGGGTTTCGAAATTCTTATGATCTCCTCGGATCAAGTTTTTCTCGAAATCAAAGTCTCCATCACCTTGGGTCAAATTTTTGGATTACCCCTCTCACTTTCACTCCCACCCCAAATTTTCTCGACAATACCATGACTCCATCTCCTCGGATCAAGTTTTTGGATTCCCCCCTATGGGGTTTTCGAAATTCTCCAATTCCTCGGATCAAGTTTTTGGAATCCCCCCTCTGGGGGTAAGCATTCTTACTACAGGTCTAATGAAGGGTGTTTACTCGGCGGTCAGTGACGTCACGTGTTGACCCAGCACACAGGTTGAATCTTGTCTACCCTTTTAATTAATAAGGGGACATAGTAGTGACGTCACGCGCACACAGGCTGAATCTTGTCGATCCTTTTAGTTCATTCAAGTTAATAAGGGGACACAGTACATCAGAAAGGCACATTTTTTCGTTAATACCCACAATTTCTTTACAACACAAGTCTAGACATTTTTTTAACTATTTCATCTCAGGTCACCCCCCACGAAGTAACCTACTCCCCACCCTCCCAAACCCTCACACTCCAACCAACACCTCACAATTTTCACTCATAACCCCAATTTTTCTCGTTTTTACCCTTTTAGTTCATTAAAGTTATTAAGGGGACACAATACATCAGAAAAAAAGTAAAAAAAAACTAACTCAAAACACTTTACTTTGAACACCCCCAAAACACTCTCATAATCATTTGTACACCTTCAAAAAACACCTTTGAATACTCACATAAACACCCTTGAACACCTTCAAAACACCTTTGAATAACCTCAAAACACCTTTGAACATTTCCAAACAACACTGAAACACTTCCAAAAACACCATTGAGTACTCCCAAATAAGATTTAACATCTCTAATTTATCTGCACTTACACATTTCATTAAATTACAACTCATCCCTCAGTCTCCAGACTAGGCATTTCTCGTTTTTACCCTTTTAGTTCATTAAAGTTATTAAGGGGACACAATACATCAGAAAAAAAGTAAAAAAAAAACTAACTCAAAACACTTTACTTTGAACACCCCCAAAACACTCTCATAATCATTTGTACACCTTCAAAAAAACACCTTTGAATACTCACATAACACCTTTGAATATCGTTTTTTAAACTAATTTCATCACAACCCACTTATATCATCTTTTTTCGGTAACTAATTCGCCTACACTACCCTCATCAATTACCAACAAATTTTACTCGTTTTAACTAATGTCATCACTGTAACCAAGATTTTCACAAAAAAAAAAACTCCATGACACCTAACACACACGCACACACACACCCCACAACATCCACAACCCACAATTTTTCTCGTTTTTACCCTTTTAGTTCATTAAAGTTATTAAGGGGACACAATACATCAGAAAAAAAGTCACAAAAACTAACTCAAACACTTTACTTTGAACACCCCCAAAACACTCTCATAATCATTTGTACACCTTCAAAAAACACCTTTGAATACTCACATAAACACCCTTGAACACCTTCAAAACACCTTTGAATAACCTCAAAACACCTTTGAACACCTTCAAAACTCCCTTGAACACCTTCAAAACACCCTTGAACACCTTCGAAAAACAACATTTGAACACACTCAAAACACCTTTGAACACCTTTGAACATTTCCAAAACACTATTTGAGTACTCCCTATTACACCACTGAATACTACTAAAACACCGCTGAATTCAATCAAAACAACCTTCAACACCTTCAAAACACCTTTGAACACCTTCAAAACACTCTCATAATCATTTGAACACACTCAAAACACCTTTGAATAACCTCAAAACACCTTTGAACACCTTCAAAACACCCTTGAACACCCTTGATCACCTTCAAAAAAACAACATTTGAACACACTCAAAACACCTTTGAACACCTTTGAACACTTCCAAAAACACAATTTGAGTACTCCCAATTACACCACTGAATACTACTAAAACACCGCTGAATTCAATCAAAACACCCTTCAACACCTTCAAAACACCTTTGAACACCTTTGAACATTTCCAAAACACTATTTGAGTACTCCCAATTACACCACTGATTACTACTAAAACACCGCTGAATTCAATCAAAACACCCTTCAACACCTTCAAACACCCTTGAACACACTCAAAACACCCTTCAACACCTTCAAAACACCTTTGAACACCTTCAAAAAAACAACATTTGAACACACTCAAAACACCTTTGATCACCTTTGAACATTTCCAAACAACACTGAAACACTTCCAAAAACACCATTTGAGTACTCCCAAATACACCACTGAATACTAAAACACCGCTGAATTCAATCAAAACACCCTTCAACACCTTCAAACACCCTTGAACACACTCAAAACACCCTTCAACACCTTCAAAACACCTTTGAACACCTTCAAAAAAACAACATTTGAACACACTCAAAACACCTTTGAACACCTTTGAACATTTCCAAACAACACTGAAACACTTCCAAAAACACCATTTGAGTACTCCCAAATACACCACTGAATACTCTCAAAACACCACCAAAATCACCATAAACTAAGATCAACACCCACATCCCACATCACCCACAACCCACAACACCCACAATTTTTTCTCGTTTTATCTAATTTCATCAGAAAGTCGCAACACCCACACATCCCATTTTTTTCTCGTTTTAACCCTTTTAGTTCATTAAGGTTAATAAGGGGACACACTACATAAGAAAAAGTCACAAAAACAACCCACTTATAACGTCTTTTCGGTATCTCTAGTTCGACAACAACACCCACATCCCACAACACCCACATCCCACATCCCACACACACACACACACACACACACACACACACACACACACACACACACACACACACACACCCTAACCTAGCCTAACCTAACCTAACTTAACCTAACCTAACCTAACCTAACCTAACCTACCCTAACTTAACCTAATCTAACCTAACCTAACCTACCATAACCTAACTTATCCTAACCTAACCTAACCTATCTTAACCTAACCTAACCTAACCTAGCCGAACCTATCCTAACCGTTCCTAACTTAACTAACCTAACCTAACCTAACCTAACCTTACCTAACCTAACCTAGCCTAGCCTAACCTAACCTAACCTAACCTATCTTATCCTAATCTAACCTTGCCTAACCATTACCTAACCTAACCTAACCTATCTTAACCTAACCCATCCTAACCTAGCCGAACCTATCCTAACCTAACCTAAAATATATTGGAACACCCCAAAAATACATTAGAGTACTCCAGAATTACTTTGAACGACTCCATTTTGGATATTTCCAAATTAGTTTTGAAAACTTTATCGTAATATCGAACATTATTTTCTTGTTGGTAAACACACTCAATGGTAGAAATATTTACTCGATTTCCGAATAGAAACACTTTCCTCGCTCTGAGAGACTCATTGTGGGTCACCCCTTCCCCCCAACACCACTGGGTAATGCGGTTCACACCCAAGGTAGAACATAACACCTGCGTCAACTCAGGACAGACAGACGCCATGAAATGCGGGTAACATCCAAGGTAGAAAATCATCTCTATCCTAACCTAACCTAACCTAACCTAACCTAACCTAACCTAACCTCACCTAACCGAACCTAACCGAACCTAACCTAACTCCATCAATCACCTCTATCCTAACCTAACCTAACCTAACCTAACCCAACCTAACTCCATCAAACACCTCTATCCTAACCTAACCTAAGCTAAGCTAACCTAACTCCATCAAACACCTCGAATACTACCTAACTTAACCTAACCTAACCTTACCTAACCTACCGAACCTAACCTAACCTAACCTATCCTAACCTGTCCTAACCTAACCTATCCTAACCTAACCTAACCTAACCTAACTTATCCTAAGCTAACCTAACCTAACTTATCCTAACCTAACCTAACTTATCCTAACCTAACCTAACCTAAAATAACGAACCTAACCTAACTTATCCTAATCTAATCTAACCTAACCTAACTTATCCTAACCTAACCTAACCTAACCTAAAATAACCTAACCTAACTTATCCTAACCTACTCACTTTACTTTGAACACCTTCAAAACACTCTCATACATCATTTGAGACCCCCCTTTTCTCAATATCTCTCATCCACAACCTTTATCATCTCACTACAGAACAACCCCAAGATTACTTCGAACACTCTCATAAAGCATTTGAGTACTCACAAACACTTTTGAACATTTCCAAACAACACTGAAGCACTTCCAAAATATCATTTTGATTACTCCCAAATAAGATTTGACAGCTCTAATTCATCTACACTTACACATTTCATTAAATTACATCTCATCCCCCCCAAACTCCTCCCTCATTCTCCAGACTTTACAACATTAGCACAAAAAAAAAACTAAATCATACACTTATGACATGAGACATTGCCATATCTAACACACTGACTAACTTTGAACCAACTCTGAACACCACTGATCTTCTTCAAAAAATGCTCTGCACATCATTTGAACACCTTCAAAAAAACACCATCAAACACCTCCGAATACTCCCAAAAAACACTACTGATTACTACCAAATCACCACTGAATACTACCAATCACCGTCAAAATCACCAGAAACTAAGTTTTAACATCACCATCTAACATCCTTTTTATAGAAATCCCCTCAAATCACTATAACCAAGAACTCCCTCCCCATTTGGCGCATAAAAAAAAGCATGAACACAAACCTAATACGCAAACACTTAGTACATGATCACCATCAACTGAAAAACATATCTTGTACACACACATAATATAAGACAATCACCAACTACAATCACTCATGTTCACTTACCTCAAAACCACTAATATCACAGAAAACAATCATTTTTATAAACATTTCACACACACAAAAAAAAATCATATTTGACAATATCTAAGCGCACTCACCTCACTACCACCAACACACGATGTCTCACCTCACAGGACCGACGAGCTCACCTCCAGTGACGTCACACTCCCATTCTGTTACTTGGTGGTAGTGAGGTGAGTGCGCTTAGATATTGTCAAATATGATTTTTTTTTGTGTGTGTGAAATGTTTATAAAAATGATTGTTTTCTGTGATATTAGTGGTTTTGAGGTAAGTGAACATGAGTGATTGTAGTTGGTGATTGTCTTATATTATGTGTGTGTACAAGATATGTTTTTCAGTTGATGGTGATCATGTACTAAGTGTTTGCGTATTAGGTTTGTGTTCATGCTTTTTTTTATGCGCCAAATGGGGAGGGAGTTCTTGGTTATAGTGATTTGAGGGGATTTCTATAAAAAGGATGTTAGATGGTGATGTTAAAACTTAGTTTCTGGTGATTTTGACGGTGATTGGTAGTATTCAGTGGTGATTTGGTAGTAATCAGTAGTGTTTTTTGGGAGTATTCGGAGGTGTTTGATGGTGTTTTTTTGAAGGTGTTCAAATGATGTGCAGAGCATTTTTTGAAGAAGATCAGTGGTGTTCAGAGTTGGTTCAAAGTTAGTCAGTGTGTTAGATATGGCAATGTCTCATGTCATAAGTGTATGATTTAGTTTTTTTTTTGTGCTAATGTTGTAAAGTCTGGAGAATGAGGGAGGAGTTTGGGGGGGATGAGATGTAATTTAATGAAATGTGTAAGTGTAGATGAATTAGAGCTGTCAAATCTTATTTGGGAGTAATCAAAATGATATTTTGGAAGTGCTTCAGTGTTGTTTGGAAATGTTCAAAAGTGTTTGTGAGTACTCAAATGCTTTATGAGAGTGTTCGAAGTAATCTTGGGGTTGTTCTGTAGTGAGATGATAAAGGTTGTGGATGAGAGATATTGAGAAAAGGGGGGTCTCAAATGATGTATGAGAGTGTTTTGAAGGTGTTCAAAGTAAAGTGAGTAGGTTAGGATAAGTTAGGTTAGGTTATTTTAGGTTAGGTTAGGTTAGGTTAGGATAAGTTAGGTTAGGTTAGATTAGATTAGGATAAGTTAGGTTAGGTTCGTTATTTTAGGTTAGGTTAGGTTAGGATAAGTTAGGTTAGGTTAGGATAAGTTAGGTTAGGTTAGCTTAGGATAAGTTAGGTTAGGTTAGGTTAGGTTAGGTTAGGATAGGTTAGGTTAGGACAGGTTAGGATAGGTTAGGTTAGGTTCGGTAGGTTAGGTAAGGTTAGGTTAGGTTAAGTTAGGTAGTATTCGAGGTGTTTGATGGAGTTAGGTTAGCTTAGCTTAGGTTAGGTTAGGATAGAGGTGTTTGATGGAGTTAGGTTGGGTTAGGTTAGGTTAGGTTAGGTTAGGATAGAGGTGATTGATGGAGTTAGGTTAGGTTCGGTTAGGTTCGGTTAGGTGAGGTTAGGTTAGGTTAGGTTAGGTTAGGTTAGGTTAGGTTAGGATAGAGATGATTTTCTACCTTGGATGTTACCCGCATTTCATGGCGTCTGTCTGTCCTGAGTTGACGCAGGTGTTATGTTCTACCTTGGGTGTGAACCGCATTACCCAGTGGTGTTGGGGGGAAGGGGTGACCCACAATGAGTCTCTCAGAGCGAGGAAAGTGTTTCTATTCGGAAATCGAGTAAATATTTCTACCATTGAGTGTGTTTACCAACAAGAAAATAATGTTCGATATTACGATAAAGTTTTCAAAACTAATTTGGAAATATCCAAAATGGAGTCGTTCAAAGTAATTCTGGAGTACTCTAATGTATTTTTGGGGTGTTCCAATATATTTTAGGTTAGGTTAGGATAGGTTCGGCTAGGTTAGGATGGGTTAGGTTAAGATAGGTTAGGTTAGGTTAGGTAATGGTTAGGCAAGGTTAGATTAGGATAAGATAGGTTAGGTTAGGTTAGGTTAGGCTAGGCTAGGTTAGGTTAGGTAAGGTTAGGTTAGGTTAGGTTAGGTTAGTTAAGTTAGGAACGGTTAGGATAGGTTCGGCTAGGTTAGGTTAGGTTAGGTTAAGATAGGTTAGGTTAGGTTAGGATAAGTTAGGTTATGGTAGGTTAGGGTAGGTTAGATTAGGTTAAGTTAGGGTAGGTTAGGTTAGGTTAGGTTAGGTTATGTTAAGTTAGGTTAGGTTAGGCTAGGTTAGGGTGTGTGTGTGAGTGTGTGTGTGTGTGTGTGTGTGTGTGTGTGTGTGTGTGTGTGTGTGGGATGTGGGATGTGGGTGTTGTGGGATGTGGGTGTTGTTGTCGAACTAGAGATACCGAAAAGACGTTATAAGTGGGTTGTTTTTGTGACTTTTTCTTATGTAGTGTGTCCCCTTATTAACCTTAATGAACTAAAAGGGTTAAAACGAGAAAAAAATGGGATGTGTGGGTGTTGCGACTTTCTGATGAAATTAGATAAAACGAGAAAAAATTGTGGGTGTTGTGGGTTGTGGGTGATGTGGGATGTGGGTGTTGATCTTAGTTTATGGTGATTTTGGTGGTGTTTTGAGAGTATTCAGTGGTGTATTTGGGAGTACTCAAATGGTGTTTTTGGAAGTGTTTCAGTGTTGTTTGGAAATGTTCAAAGGTGTTCAAAGGTGTTTTGAGTGTGTTCAAATGTTGTTTTTTTGAAGGTGTTCAAAGGTGTTTTGAAGGTGTTGAAGGGTGTTTTGAGTGTGTTCAAGGGTGTTTGAAGGTGTTGAAGGGTGTTTTGATTGAATTCAGCGGTGTTTTAGTATTCAGTGGTGTATTTGGGAGTACTCAAATGGTGTTTTTGGAAGTGTTTCAGTATTGTTTGGAAATGTTCAAAGGTGATCAAAGGTGTTTTGAGTGTGTTCAAATGTTGTTTTTTTGAAGGTGTTCAAAGGTGTTTTGAAGGTGTTGAAGGGTGTTTTGAGTGTGTTCAAGGGTGTTTGAAGGTGTTGAAGGGTGTTTTGATTGAATTCAGCGGTGTTTTAGTAGTAATCAGTGGTGTAATTGGGAGTACTCAAATAGTGTTTTGGAAATGTTCAAAGGTGTTCAAAGGTGTTTTGAAGGTGTTGAAGGGTGTTTTGATTGAATTCAGCGGTGTTTTAGTAGTATTCAGTGGTGTAATTGGGAGTACTCAAATTGTGTTTTTGGAAGTGTTCAAAGGTGTTCAAAGGTGTTTTGAGTGTGTTCAAATGTTGTTTTTTTGAAGGTGATCAAGGGTGTTCAAGGGTGTTTTGAAGGTGTTCAAAGGTGTTTTGAGGTTATTCAAAGGTGTTTTGAGTGTGTTCAAATGATTATGAGAGTGTTTTGAAGGTGTTCAAAGGTGTTTTGAAGGTGTTGAAGGTTGTTTTGATTGAATTCAGCGGTGTTTTAGTAGTATTCAGTGGTGTAATAGGGAGTACTCAAATAGTGTTTTGGAAATGTTCAAAGGTGTTCAAAGGTGTTTTGAGTGTGTTCAAATGTTGTTTTTCGAAGGTGTTCAAGGGTGTTTTGAAGGTGTTCAAGGGAGTTTTGAAGGTGTTCAAAGGTGTTTTGAGGTTATTCAAAGGTGTTTTGAAGGTGTTCAAGGGTGTTTATGTGAGTATTCAAAGGTGTTTTTTGAAGGTGTACAAATGATTATGAGAGTGTTTTGGGGGTGTTCAAAGTAAAGTGTTTGAGTTAGTTTTTGTGACTTTTTTTCTGATGTATTGTGTCCCCTTAATAACTTTAATGAACTAAAAGGGTAAAAACGAGAAAAATTGTGGGTTGTGGATGTTGTGGGGTGTGTGTGTGCGTGTGTGTTAGGTGTCATGGAGTTTTTTTTTTGTGAAAATCTTGGTTACAGTGATGACATTAGTTAAAACGAGTAAAATTTGTTGGTAATTGATGAGGGTAGTGTAGGCGAATTAGTTACCGAAAAAAGATGATATAAGTGGGTTGTGATGAAATTAGTTTAAAAAACGATATTCAAAGGTGTTATGTGAGTATTCAAAGGTGTTTTTTTGAAGGTGTACAAATGATTATGAGAGTGTTTTGGGGGTGTTCAAAGTAAAGTGTTTTGAGTTAGTTTTTTTTTACTTTTTTTCTGATGTATTGTGTCCCCTTAATAACTTTAATGAACTAAAAGGGTAAAAACGAGAAATGCCTAGTCTGGAGACTGAGGGATGAGTTGTAATTTAATGAAATGTGTAAGTGCAGATAAATTAGAGATGTTAAATCTTATTTGGGAGTACTCAATGGTGTTTTTGGAAGTGTTTCAGTGTTGTTTGGAAATGTTCAAAGGTGTTTTGAGGTTATTCAAAGGTGTTTTGAAGGTGTTCAAGGGTGTTTATGTGAGTATTCAAAGGTGTTTTTTGAAGGTGTACAAATGATTATGAGAGTACTTTGGGGGTGTTCAAAGTAAAGTGTTTTAGTTAGTTTTTGTGACTTTTTTTCTGATGTATTGTGTCCCCTTAATAACTTTAATGAACTAAAAGGGTAAAAACGAGAAAAATTGGGGTTATGAGTGAAAATTGTGAGGTGTTGGTTGGAGTGTGAGGGTTTGGGAGGGTGGGGAGGAGGTTATTTCTTGGAGAGTGACCTGAGATGAAATAGTTAAAAAATGTCTAGACTTGTGTTGTAAAGAAATTGTTGGATTGTTGTGGGTATTAACGAAACAAAAATGTGAAATTATTTGGATTAACCTGGGTTAAGAGTGAAAATGTTTTCCCTATGATGTAGGTACTATATCCCCTTATTAACTTTAATGAACTAAAAGGGTCGTCATGATTCAACCTGTGTGTGTGACGTCACTACTATGTCCCCTTAATAAGTTGAATGAACTAAAAGGGTCGAAAAGATTCAGCCTGTGTGTGTGGGGGTCATCGCGTGACGTCACTGACCGTCGAGTAAACACATTAATGAGAGGAATAATGACGTCACACTTGTTTAGACCTGTAGTAAGAGAGAGCACCATGCCCCATAGGAGGAGTTCATTTGAATGCTTACCCCCAGAGGGGGGAATCCAAAAAACCTTGATCCGAGGAATTGGAGTCTTGGTATTATCGAGAAATTTTGGGGTGGGAGTGAAAGTGAGAGGGGTAATCCAAAAATTTGATCCAAGGAGATGGAGACTTTGATTTCGAGAAAAACTTGATCCGAGGAGATCATAAGAATTTCGAAACCCCCATAGGGGGGAATCCAAAACTTGTATTATCGAGAAATTTTGGGGTTGGGGGGGTGAAAGTGGGAGGGGGGGAACCTTAAAAATTTGATCCAAGGAGATGGAGAATTTCGAAAACCCCCATAGGGGGGAATGCAAAAACTTGTAATATTGAGAAATTTTTGGGGTTGGGGGTGGGTGGAAGGAGGGACAATCCAAAAAAAACCTTGATCCAAGGAGATGGAGAATTTCGAAAACCCATAGGGGGATCCAAAAAATTTGATCCGAGGAGATGGAGAATTTCGAAAACCCCATAGGGGGGAATCCAAAAACTTGTATTATCGAGAAATTTTTTGGGTTGGGGGGTGAAAGTGGGAGGGGTAATCCAAAAATTTGATCCAAGGTGATCATAAGAAATTCAAAACCCCCATAGGGGGGAATCCAAAACTTGTATTATCGAGAAATTTTTGGGATTGGGGGGTGAAAGTGGGAGGGGGAACCTCAAAAATTTGATCTGAGGAGATGGAGAGCACAAGAAAATGAAATTCAAAAAAAAATCGAAACCCCATAGGGGAGAATCCAAAAACCTTGATCCAAGGAGATCATAAGAAAAAAAATTCGAGGCGCGGGGGCGATCCGGACGACGCTGCAGAAGGCGCAGCAGAAGGCGCGGGCGGGGGTCGCGAAGGGCGCGGGCGGGGCGCACGGGCGGGTGCGCGGCGCGACGGCGGGGGTCGCGAAGGGGGGTCGTGGGCGGGGGTATTGGTTGGGGGGTCAAGGGTGAGGTAGTCTCGAGGGCGAGGTCATGGTCAAAACCGGAAGTAACACCTAGGTGTGAAAAGGTGACCCTCCAGCTGCTGGTCCTAGACCGGATACACCGCCCAGTGGAAGGCCTAAACCGGAAGGAGCCTCCCAGTGGAAGGCCCTAAACCGGAAGGAGCCCCCCAGTGGAAAAATCGACTACTTATATATATATATATATATATATATATATATATATATATATATATATATATATATATATATATATATATATATATATCGTGCCGTTTAAGCCGAATCGCTGAGTTTGGTCTATTCGGTTAGTTCTTTTAATAGTTTTATTAAAATATTGTTATAGTTAATAAAACTATTACATATTTCTTTACTGGATGAACTTCTCTCACTTCCTAGTAACTTAATATTTCATAGATCAGTATAATATTAACTTGCTATTGTAATTAAATCTTTGAGTTGCTGCGTTGTCTAGTTATTATAAAAACATTATTAAACTTTTTAATATTTATTGTACTCACAATTTTCTCGTAGAGATTATTCAACTATTTAAGTATTCTTTTTGTAAAGAAAAACATCTAAATATCTTTTTCAACGCTTCATAGAGAACTTAAGAATTTATGTACGATTCTCATTTGTTTGATAATAAAGCGATATATTCTTTAAATGAGCTCTTTCAAATGAAAATAAATTCAGATAACAGCTACAAATAAATAATAGTTTGTGATGTTTTCTATGAACTGTCCCAAGTTCACTTAAGACACTATCAACCTGTATATTATCACACAGTACACTGTATACCTCAACGATTGAGTGTAATGTAATATAAACAGTGTCCCAAACACCATTTACACATCACAACACAGTGTATCACAACATTCATACATCACAACAACATTCTGTATCACAACACTCATACATCACAACAATATTCTGTATCACAACATTCATACATCACAACAATATTCTGTATCACAACATTCATACATCACAACAACATTCTGTATCACAACATTCATACATCACAACAACATTCTGTATCACAACATTCATACATCAAAACATACTGTATCATAACACTTATACATCACAACACAACATACTGTATCATAACATTCATACATCAGAACACAACATACTGTATCATAACATTCATACATCACAACACAACATACTGTATCATAACATTCATACATCAGAACACAACATACTGTATCATAACATTCATACATCACAACACAACATACTGTATCATAACATTCATACATCAGAACACAACATACTGTATCATAACATTCATACATCACAACACAACATACTGTATCACAACATTCATACATCAAAACACAATATACTGTATCATAACATTCATACATAACAACACAACATACTATATCATAACATTCATACATCACAACAACATTCTGTATCACAACATTCATACATCACAACACAACACACTGTTTCATAACATTCATACATCACAACACAACATACTGTATCATAACATTCATACATCACAACAACATTCTGTATCACAACATTCATACATCACAACACAACACACTGTATCACAACATTCATATATGACAACACAACATACTACATCACATCATTCATACATCACAATACAACATACTGTATCATAACATTCATACATCACAACACAACATACTGTATCATAACATTCATACATCACAACACAACATACTGTATCATAACATTCATACATCACAACACAACATACTGTATCATAACATTCATACATCACAACACAACATACTGTATCATAACATTCATACATCACAACACAACATACTGTATCATAACATTCATACATCACAACACAACACACTGTATCACAACATTCATACATCACAACACACTGTATCACAACATTCATACATCACAACACAACACACTGTATCACAACATTCATACATCACAACACAACACACTGTATCACAACATTCATACATCACAACACACTGTATCACAACATTCATACATCAAAGTTAAGACACATGTGCAACATCTGGATATCTTTATTGTAGACGTTTCGCCATCCAGTGGCTTTATCAATACAGATTCTAGGACATAATAGGAAGACAGTAGAACTATATACAAAAGATGAGGTAATCAGTCCCTCGGCCTTGGAGTTAGTGTTCACAGCATCGTGGTGGAGGAGAATCTGGAGCAAAGGCAAGAAGACTGGCGTTTATATAGGCGTCAGTAGAAGGGACGGGCAGCAGACGAGGGCAGTCACTGGTAGGCGGGATTCCCCAGTGGAAGTAGGTCTTCCTATTATGTCCTAGAATCTGTATTGATAAAGCCACTGGATGGCGAAACGTCTACAATAAAGATATCCAGATGTTGCACATGTGTCTTAACTTTCATATTGTCGGTATTTTATACCTTTCTTGCACAACATTCATACATCAAAACACGATATACTGTATCATAACATTCATACATCACAACACAACATACTGTATCACAACATTCATACATCACAACACAACACACTGTATCACAACATTCATACATCAGAACACAACATACTGTATCACAACATTCATACATCAAAACACAATATACTGTATCATAACATTCATACATCAAAACACAATATACTGTATCATAACATTCATACATCAGAACACAACATACTGTATCACAACATTCATACATCAAAACACAATATACTGTATCATAACATTCATACATCACAACACAACATACTGTATCATAACATTCATACATCACAACACAGCATACTGTATCATAACATTCATACATCACAACACAACATACTGTATCATAACATTCATACATCACAACATACTGTATCATAACATTCATACATCACAACACAACATACTGTATCACAACATTCATACATCACAACACAACATACTGTATCATAACATTCATACATCACAACACAACATACTGTATTATAACATTCATACATCACAACACAGCATACTGTATCATAACATTCATACATCACAACACAGCATACTGTATCATAACATTCATACTTCACAACACAACATACTGTATCATAACATTCATACATCACAACACAACATACTGTATCATAACATTCATACATCACAACACATACTGTATCATAACATTCATACATCACAACACAACATACTGTATCATAACATTCATACATCACAACACAACATACTGTATCATAACATTCATACATCACAACACAATATACTGTATCATAACATTCATACATCACAACACAACATACTGTATCATAACATTCATACATCACAACACAATATACTGTATCATAACATTCATACATCACAACACAATATACTGTATCACAACATTCATACATCACAACATGCTGTATCACAACATTCGCTGTGTAACCCACAAAACGGGTGAGTTTTGAACCCTTGGGAAATGAGTACTACTTCTAACCCATGACAGGCGAGTACTAACCTATGGCAGATTAGTACTAACCCATGGCAGATTAGTACTAACCCATGGCATGTGAGTATTGACATATGGCAGGTGAGTACTAACCCATGGCAGGTGAGTACTAACACATGATAAGCGAGTACTAATCAGTGGCAGGTGAGTACTAACCAAAGGCAGGTGAGTACTGACACATGGCAGGTGAGTACTAACCAATGGCAGGTGAGTACTAACCCATGGCAGGCGAGTACTAACCCATGGCAGGCGAGTACTAACACATGGCAGGTGAGTACTAACCCATGGCAGGCGAGTACTAACACATGGCAGGCGAGTACTAACCCATGGCAGGCGAGTACTAACACATGGCAGGTGAGTACTAACCCATGGCAGGCGAGTACTAACACATGGCAGGTGAGTACTAACCCATGGCAGGCGAGTACTAACACATGGCAGGTGAGTACTAACCCATGGCAGGCGAGTACTAACACATGGCAGGTGAGTACTAACCCATGGCAGGCGAGTACTAACACATGGCAGGTGAGTACTAACCCATGGCAGGCGAGTACTAACACATGGCAGGTGAGTACTAACCCATGGCAGGCGAGTACTAACACATGCCAGGTGAGTACTAACCCATGGCAGGCGAGTACTAACACATGGCAGGTGAGTACTAACCCATGGCAGGCGAGTACTAACACATGGCAGGTGAGTACTAACGCATGGCAGGCGAGTACTAACCAAAGGCAGGTGAGTACTGACACATGGCAGGTGAGTACTAACCAATGGCAGGTGAGTACTAACCCATGGCAGGCGAGTACTAACACATGACAGGTGAGTACTAAAACTCACAGGTCACTAGGTATTGTTGACCGTTGTGTTCTTACTGTTTCTTGACTCATTCATAGTGTAATATATGAGTCATACATGAAGGTACATCACAATATACTGTCACCTAGAATCAAAGATATTAATTAAGAGACATACTGGCCAGGTTGTACGAATGAGACATACTGGCCAGGTTGCACGAATGAGACATACTGGCAAGGTTGCACGAATGAGACATACTGGCCAGGTTGCAAGAATGAGACATACTGCCCAGGCTGCAGGAGTGAGACATACTGGACAGGTTGCAAGAGTGAGACATACTGGCCAGGTTGAAAGAATGAGACATACTGGCCAGGTTGAAAGAATGAGACATACTGGCCAGGTTACGTGAGACATACTGGCCAGGTTGCAAGAGTGAGACATACTGGCCAGGTTGCAGGAGTGAGACATACTGGCCAGGTTGCAAGAGTGAGACATACTGGCCAGGTTGAAAGAATGAGACATACTGGCCAGGTTGCGTGAGACATACTGGCCAGGTTGCAAGAGTGAGACATACTGGCCAGTCAGACATACTGGCCAGGTTGCAGGAGTGAGACATACTGGCCAGGTTGCAGGAGTGAGACATACTGGCCAGGTTGCAGGAGTGAGACATACTGGCCAGGTTGCAAGAGTGAGACATACTGGCCAGGTTGCAGGAGTGAGACATACTGGCCAGGTTGCAGGAGTGAGACATACTGGCCAGCAAGAGTGAGACATACTGGCCAGGTTGCAGGAGTGAGACATACTGGCCAGGTTGCAAGAGAGACATACAGGAGTGAGACATACTGGCCAGGTTGCAGGAGTGAGACATACTGGCCAGGTTGCAGGAGTGAGACATACTGGCCAGGTTGCAAGAATGAGACATACTGGCCAGGCTGCAGGAGTGAGACATACTGGCCAGGTTGCAGGAGTGAGACATACTGGCCAGGTTGCAGGAGTGAGACATACTGGCCAGGTTGCAGGAGTCAGACATACTGGCCAGGTTGCAGGAGTGAGACATACTGGCCAGGTTGCAGGAGTGAGACATACTGGCCAGGTTGCAGGAGTGAGACATACTGGCCAGGTTGCAGGAGTGAGACATACTGGCCAGGTTGCAGGAGTGAGACATACTGGCCAGGTTGCAGGAGTGAGACATACTGCAGGGTGAGACATACTGGCC
This sequence comes from Cherax quadricarinatus, assembly GCF_038502225.1. Taxonomy (NCBI): domain Eukaryota; kingdom Metazoa; phylum Arthropoda; class Malacostraca; order Decapoda; family Parastacidae; genus Cherax; species Cherax quadricarinatus. Next base: position 6,511,533 of record NC_091341.1, read on the forward strand.
AGGTTGCAGGAGTGAGACATACTGGCCAGGTTGCAGGAGTGAGACATACTGGCCAGGTTGCAGGAGTGAGACATACTCAGGTTCAGGTTGCAGGAGTGAGACATACTGGCCAGGTTGCAGGAGTGAGACATACTGGCCAGTGAGACATACTGGCCAGGTTGCAGGAGTGAGACATACTGGCCAGGTTGCAGGAGTGAGACATACTGGCCAGGTTGCAGGAGTGAGACATACTGGGCAGGTTGCAGGAGTGAGTCATAATGGCCAGGTTGCAGGAGTGAGACATACTGGGCAGGTTACAGGAGTGAGACATACTGGGCAGGTTACAGGAGTGAGACATACTGGGCAGGTTACAGGAGTGAGACATACTGGGCAGGTTACAGGAGTGAGACATACTGGGCAGGTTACAGGAGTGAGACATACTGGGCAGGTTGCAGCAGCCACCAACAAATTCTTTTATGTCAAAAGATCGAACATTCCAAATTCATAGATTTTATTTTTATCCCCGAGAGTTTTGTTGTCGTTTTTGTGGTGGTGAAACATAAAAGTGAAACTGTGGAAACTGAGACTTATTCATATGTTTACAATTATTATTGGTTAATGTTTAACTTAAAAAAAAAACTTGTCACTTATTCATAAATTCACATCTTCCACTAAGGATGTCTTCAAAATTTAACATTCTCTGTATTGGACTGAAGATGCCGCTGGATTTCGAAACTTTTCCGGAATATAGTTACCCAAATATTGCAGAAATGTCTCATTTATCAACTTGTCGGTTTTCTAAACCATTTATACAAATTTATTTATACAGAAAAATTAAATCTATAGTCAAGAATCTCACTCGTGGTTCCCGTGTGTTTCTTTACTAAAGTGTTCGATTGGTAACAAAAGTGTGTTAAGTGCAGACACTGATGAGAATGTTAACAGATGTCAGTATGTTTGTTCGTCACGTGGAGCTCGGTGTGAGATGCTTGTGGTGTTGTATAATATATGAATTGACATTTTGCAGTGAGAGAAGCTGATTGTGTGGGTTGAATGCCTGTGTATTATGTTTGATGTGTGTATGTTTGTGTATATTCACCCAGTTGTACTCACCTAGTTGTGGGTGCATGGGTTGATTCACAGCTCCTGGCTCCGCCTCTTCACTGGTCGCTACTAGGTCACTCTCCCTCCTTTTTGAGCTTCATCATACCTCTTCTTAAAGATATGTATGGATCCTGCCTCCATTACATCACTTCCCAGACTATTCCATTTCCTGATAACTTTGTGACTGAAGAAATACATCCCTGTGATTCATCTGAGTCTTCAACTTTCAATTGTGACCCCTTCTTGTTGTGTCCCATCTCTAGAACATCCTGTCTCTGTCCATCTTATCGATTCCTCTCCCTATTTTATATATCTTTATCATATCCCCCCTTTCTCTCCGGTCCTCCAGGGTCGTCAGGTCTATTTCCCTTAACCTTTGTGTGTGTGTGTGTGTGTGTGTGTATGTGTGTGTGTGTGTGTGTGTGTAAAATATGCTTATGTAAACAAGGACTTGTGGAACTTCGCGTGTCTTGAAAATATAGACTGAAGAATAACCGAACAAAATGAAATCTAATTCATATTCATTAATGTTTTCACTGAGGTGGAGAAGAAGATTAATACATGGACACTAGTATACACACAAAAAAAATAACAAATACCCTTAAGCAACTACATAACTAGAAAAAACTTTGATACAATGTAATTTAATATCACTGACTAGCATGTCCTTGGTAGGTGAGTGGGTGAGTTGTGATCTTAGCCTCGTCTAGTTGAGGTATGGTCTAGGGCTGTCTTGGTGGGTGTAATTACTGGACACAGTTTTCTGTGTTTCCTCCAGTAATTCCAGTCACCTGGACAACCTCTACCGTAGACCAGGTAGACAAGACTGAGGCTGGAATGCAGAGATGAGAACACTGAGAGGCGAGGCTGACCTTAGGGAAGTGAGGAAGGGAAGACATCCGGGGGCCCACGGATGGATTCCTGGACACATGAACCTGGGGAAGTGAGGAAGGAGAAACATCTGAAGGGACACACATGGATTCCTAGACACATGGATCTGAGGAAAGCATCAAAAATGCAGTTAGGGCGTGGGTGAACCTTAAAGACGAACCACTGGCCTCCACGTGGCAGTGTCTGGTAACTTAGAACCCGAGGCTGACAGTGGTCGCATAATAATATTTTGCTAATTTCAGTTTCTTGCATTAGTAAAATAGATGGTAGAAGCAATACTAGAAAAAGTTTTAGTAGCAGTGAAAGAAATAGTAATATTAGTTTAAGTGGAAAAGAAAAAGAAAGTAAACACCTCCCTTTTCCTGCTGTCATTTCCTTTAAACTGCTGTCATCTCCCTCGGCTGGATGTCATTTTCCTTATCCTCTTTCTTCATCAATTTTTAATATTAGTTATCACAATGCGGCTCGATATTCAACACACTTGTACTTAATTAACATATAGGTTTCCATGGAGGAAACATGGCCACACAGAGAGGTGCACTCTGGGGTTTCTTTCATCTTTCTTATATATATATATATATATATATATATATATATATATATATATATATATATATATATATATATATATATATATATATATATATATATATATACCTCTAGAACTGTCCTAGGGACCCTCATCCTCAGAGAAAAGAGTAAACTTGCTTCAGGGAAAACTCAAGGTTCTCCCTGAAGCAAGTTTACTCTTTTCTCTGAGGATGAGGGTCCCTAGGACAGTTCTAGAGGTATATATATATATATATATATATATATATATATATATATATATATATATATATATATAGATATATATATATATATATATATACATATATATATATACATATATATATATATATATATATATATATATATATACATATATATATATATACATATATATATCTACATATATATATATATATATATATATATAATTTTTAGCTGCGTTTCTCAATTATATATTTTATTTTTCACGTCTTCACTTGTGCAAGTTTCTCTCTCACTTGTTTTTCATCTTATACATTCGCATGTACAACGCATTTCAACATCACCTTACACATTCACTGTAGTTCATTATGCATCTTTACCAGTAACTAACCTTAGCTCTTCACCTGTTGTTCATCTGTTGTTCACCTGTTGTTCACCTGTTGTTCACCTGTTGTTCACCTGTTGTTCACCTGTTGTTCACCTGTTGTTCACCTGTTGTTCACCTGTTGTTCACTTTTACATCTTCACTTGTACGTCTTTACTACAGTAATTCATACAATATTCACAAGTACAACTGAGACCGTAATTTTTTATTCACTGTAACAATGCAAGAACAACAGTAATGTTCACTGTTCTGAGTGAACACAGTCAATAGCAACACCAGTTGATTGTTAAATTAATATTCACGATCAGTAAACACACACAGTAGCATATATGACCAGAGTATTCACCAATAGACGCGTGTGTGTATTAGTGTTAGTGTGTGTGTGTGTGTGTGTGTGTGTGTGTGTGTGTGTGTGTGTGTGTGTGTGTGTGTGCGTGTGTGTGTGTGTGTGTGTGTGTACTCACCTAATTGTACTCACCTAATTGTGGTTGCAGGGGTCGAGACTCAGCTCCTGGCCCCGCCTCTTCGCCGACCGCTATTAGGTCCTCTCTCCCCCTGCTCCATGAGCTTTATCATACCTCGTCTTAAAACTATGTATAGTTCCTGCCTCCACTACATCGCTTGCCAGACTATTCCACTTCCTAACTACTCTATGACTGAAGAAATACTTCCTAACATCCCGTTGACTCATCTGAGTCTTCAGCTTCCAATTGTGACCCCTTGTTTCTGTGTCACATCCCAGGAACATCCTGTCTCTGTCCACCTTGTCTATTCCACGCAGTATTTTGTATGTCGTTATCATGTCTCCCCTGACCCTCCTGTTCTCCAGTGTTGTCAGACCGATTTCCCTTAACCTTTCTTTATAGGACATTCCCCTTAGTTCTGGAACTAGCCTTGTTGCAAACCTTTGCACTTTCTCTAATTTCTTGACGTGTTTGACCAGATGTGGGTTCCAGACTGGTGCTGCGTACTCCAGTATGGGCCTGACGTACACAGTGTATAAAGTCTTGAACGATTCCTTACTGAGGTACCGGAACGCTATTCTCAGGTTTGCCAAGCAGCAGTTATCTGGTTAATGTGTGCTTCTGGCGATGTACTCGGTATTATACTCACTCCTAGGTCTTTCTCCTTGAGTGAGGTTTGCAGCCTTTGGCCTCCTACCCTATACTCTGTCTGCGGTCTTCTTTCCCCTCCTCCGATCTTCATGACTTTGCATTTGGCAGGTTTAAATTCTAGGAGCCAGTTTCAGGACCACACATCCAGCCTGTCCAGGGCTCTTTGTAGACCTGTCTGGTCCGCATCTGATTTAATTCTCCTCATTAACTTCACGTCATCTGCAAACAGGGACACTTCTGAGTCTATCCCTTCCGTCATGTCGTTCACATATACCAAGAATAGCACTGGTCCCAGGACTGACCCCTGTGGGACCCCGCTCTTCACTGGCGCCCACTGTGATACCTCATCACGGACCATGACTTGCTGTTGCCTCCCTGTTAGGTATTCTCTGATCCATTGCAGTGCCCTTCCTGTTATATGTGCCTGTTCCTCTAGCTTTTGAACTAATCTCTTGTGAGGAACTGTGTCGAAGGCCTTCTTGCAGTCCAAGAAAATGCAATCAACCCACCCCTCCCTCTCATTTTTTACTTCAGTTACCTTGTCATAAAACTCTAGTAGGTTTGTGACATAGGATTTCCCTTCCACGAATCCGTGCTGGTTGTCGTTTATAATCTTGTTCCGCTCCAGGTGCTCCACCACTCTCCTCCTGATAATCTTTTCCAAGACTTTGCATACTATACATGTCAGTGACACTGGTCTGTAATTTAGTTCTTCATTTCTGTCTCCCTTCTTAAAGATGGGGACAACATTTGCCTTCTTCCATACTTCAGGTAGTTGCCCAATTTCAAGGGAAGTGTTGAAGATTTTGGTTAGTAGCACACGTAGTGTCCCTGCTCCCTCTCTAAGGACCCATGGAGAGATGTTGTCCGGTCCCACCGCCTTTGAGGTATCAAGATCACTTAGGAGCTTCTCCACCTCCTCCTCAGTTGTGTGTAATTCATCCAACACTTGTTGGTATATCCCTTGATGTACGCCACTGTTTTGTCTTCCCTTCAGCCTCCACTGTAAATACTTCCTGAAATCTCATGTTGAGCTCCTCACATACCTCCTGGTCATCTCTTGTGGGCTCCCCACGTTCCTTCCCCAGCCTGATTACCTGGTCCTTGACTGTTGTCTTCCTCCTGATGTGGCTGTAGAGTAGTTTCGGATCAGACTTGACTTTCGATGCTGTCATTTTCATACTGCCGCTGCGCCTCCCTCCTTATCTGTGCATACTCGTGTGTGTGTGTGTGTGTGTGTGTGTCATCCTGCCATTATTTCCTGCATCATGTTGCCATTTCCGTTCACCTTCTGACATCTTCCTCTTCTTGATATCTTTGCACACTCTTCAGTCCCCAAGCTCACATCTCCCGTTCTCTGTTGTCATCTGCCCTCTAACTGCTCTCATCTCTCTCACCTTGCTGTTATCTTCGTCAAACTGCTCTCATCTCTCTCACCTTGCTGTTATCTTCGTCAAACTGCTCTCATCTCTCTCACCTTGCTGTTATCTTCGTCAAACTGCTCTCATCTCTCTCATCTTGCTGTTATCTTCCTGGATCTCATCTTTACCTAATGAACAGCACTGTTATTATTACCTGTTACTATACTTTTTGGTAAGCAATACTGTCCATACCTGTATTTATAGATTATAATCGAATTTTTCATGGAAGAGACGCAGCCTCACGTATATGTATCGTGCCTAATAAGCTACCAATCGTAGCTCGGTTGATAGCGCACTCATCTAGCACACACTGAGATATGTGGTTAGATCCCCGATATGGGTACCTGGGTGCTAGCCGCCTGGTGTGGGTCGCATCCTGGGGACGAAATTAACCCAGTTTGCCCGAAATTCTTTGTAGGTATCATGCAAACGGGATTTCTATACAGTATGTCACTGACGTCAGCTATGGTCTGTATAAGTTGTATGATGTACTTGCAGAAATAAAGTAATTATTATTATTATTATTCACTTAGCGAATAGGCAGAACTCCTTTAAAAATATAATGAAACCTCATCTAACCTAACTTCAACGTATATCTTTTCAGCAAAATTCTGTTATGTATAGCATAGGTTAGTTTAAATTTATTCAATATTGCTTTAAATCAATGATTATATATATATATATATATATATATATATATATATATATATATATATATATATATATATATATATATATATATATATATATCCTCCATGGGGAAGTGGAACAGAATTCTTCCTCCGTAAGCCATGCGTGTTGTAAGAGGCGACTAAAATGCCAGGAGCAAGGGTCTAGTAACCCCTTCTCCTGTATATATTACTAAATTTAAAAGGAGAAGCTTTTGTTTTTCCTTTTGGGCCACCCCGCCTCGGTGGGATACGGCCGGTGTGTTGAAAGAAGAAAGATATATATATATATATATATATATATATATATATATATATATATATATATATATATATATATATATATATATATATTCATCATCATTCACTCCATCACTGTCTTGCCAGAGGCATGCCTACACTACAGTTATAAAACTGCAACATTAACACCCCTCCTTCAGAGTGCAGACACTGTACTTCCCATCTCGAGGACTCAGGTTCGGCCTGCCGGTTTCCCTGAATCCTTTCATGTTACCTTGCTTACACTCCAACAGCACGTAAAGTCCTAAAAACCATTTGTCTCCATTCGCTCCTTACACGTTCAAGCACACTTGCTGGAAGTCCAAGCTCCTACCCCCACAAAACCTCCTCCCTCCCTCCAACCTTTCCTATGTATATATGTATATACATTATGTATATATATATATATATATATATATATATACATATATATATATATATATATATATATATATATATATATATGTGTGTGTGTGTGTGTGTGTGTGTGTGTGTGTGTGTGTGTGTGTGTGTGTGTGTGTGTGTGTGTGCGTGCGTGCGTGTGCGTGTGTGCGCGTGCGTGCGTGTCGGGCCGATTAAGTAAAACTTGCGATTTCCGCTTAAATAGCAACGTTCTTCTTTCCGAATAAGGCAAGCAAAAATTTGTGTATGCAATAATTTCTCAAAAACTATTCTGAACCTAACGAAAAAATATATTTCAATGTGTTTGTTTATTATTAAATTATTGTAAACTTATCTAAAATATATTTAGTTGGATTAGACTAAATTAAATTTCGCTTGTTATAATAATTTTAGATAAGTTTTCTAAGGTTCTTATTGTACAAAATTATTAATTTTTACATAAACATAAACGAAAAAAATAATATTTAAACGTATAAGAATTTTTTTAGAAAGGATTTAATTTTAAATGAATTTTTGCTAATTGACTAATTTTACCTATTCGGCACGACATATAACCTTATGTTCAGATTAATTTCCGTTGATTTATGGCAAAAATAAATTTCATTCTGCTGATTCAACCGAATAAGCCAATTCGTCATTTCGGCGAACTTGAGAGAGAGATAGAGATAGATAGATAGAGAGAGAGAGAGAGAGAGAGAGAGAGAGAGAGAGAGAGAGAGAGAGAGAGAGAGAGAGAGAGAGAGAGAGAGAGAGAGATGGGGGAGGGGTCTACGAAAACTTTTGGGGTTGTGAAATAGAATTAAGATTCTGGATCCCAGGGTCCGTCAATCCTCAGATCTCCAACTCACAACTCTCACGCTGTACTACATATTGGAATTGTTTATTTTTTTTACTAGAGAGGTAAGTGCATGTCACTAAACACAATGAGTGGCTCATTTTCTCCTAGAATACTTATAACTATGCTTAGGCAATGTTTCTGATATCTGATTGTACCAGGTTGATGAATCTTGAGCCACGGATGACGACACAGAACCCCTGCTTTCCACTGGATACATTTCGGTATACAGTTATGGTAATGCTTCGATTTTGTACCTCATGCCAATAATCTTCTATGTATTCCTAATTAAGCATGTCTTTCCTCTCCAGAGAATATATCCCAAAATCTGTAAGTTTTCCCCATATAAATGTTTTAGTGACTGTGAATGCAGTAAACAATCTCTGGACATTTTCCTGGACTGCTGTTCCTCCTGCCTTGAAATGTTGTGAGAGAAAGTGCAAGGTTCGAGACCTGAGAGCACTTTTAATTTGAATAATACCACCACTGGCTTGGCTTCTCTTGTTCTGAAAGTTCTTATGCACCACGTTGTCATTTTTGAGGCCTTTGTTGCATATTATTCAGTGTCATTTGACATTAATATTATTAAGTGTTTCTTACATATTCCTATCTTTTCCTGTGATCTGTATCCTGTTCTCTGTTTCATCATTTAAAATTTGCCACTTTTCAACCTCACGAAGTTTCCATTTGCATATTTAAAGATTTTGCCGACGTGTGTAATTTTATTTATCTTTTCCTGAGGCGACTTTCGTACTGAGTTTAGAATTGCCTACAAAGGATAATATGAAGGATTATCTAGGATGAGAAACAATAAAGGCGACACTGCCTTACGTTAGAGTACTGAATTTTCTATTGTGCTAAGACTACCTTGAGTATTATGCTACACTACTATTTTTTTTTTTTTAAATTAACTCCACTACTCTACTTTTCTTATTATATCTAGTGACCATATTTTATTGACAATCACTTCAGTGTCACACTTGTGTAGATCAGATCTTCATTAGGTTTTTCTCCTCCTAAGCCTTGTTAATTCTGTCATAATAACTTAATAGTCAGAGACATTATATTCCTTCTCTAAATTCATGTTGACTTGGGTTGCAATGGTCATGTTTTTCCATATCAGTAAATTGACGTCTCTGTACCCTTTTATTAAAGACTTTTATGTTTAGTGTTAGTGTTAATCTGTAGTCTTTTGGGTGGGGCATCACTCTGCTATCTTTTTTGTGAAGAGAAACTATTACTGCATTGTTTACCGCCTCTGGAATTTTATCAAAGTGTAGGTTACTTAATTGCATTACTAAATCTTGCCCATGCCTCAACAACTTCAACAATACCTATACTCTCACTAACCCATCTTTCTACCAGTAGTTGTTTATGTCTTAGCCTAACTGCCTCCTTTAGAGCAGATGTGAAAAATTAACCACCTGCATGTACCTCAACATTACATTCATGCAAGTAATTTGATTAGAATATAACAATAATACATTAGTTAACATGACTCACGAAATCGTAATGACACGATTGCAAACAAACCATACCACGGACGGGGATAGAACCCGCGATCAGAGAGTCTCAGAACTCCAGACCGTCGCGTTAGCCACTGGACCAGCTAGCCACAATAAGATTCATCCAACTAGGTATATTTCTACACCATAGGAAGGTTAACATAGGCACCACTGTGACCACAAATGCAAGTTTTTTACAGACGAATCTCCAGCTAGCGTGGCCGTGACGAACTCTAGCTCAAGTCCCATCAAAGCCGCCAACATGACTCACGAAATCGTAATGACACGATTGCAAACAAACCATACCACGGACGGGGATAGAAACCGCGATCAGAGAGTCTCAAAACTCCAGACCGTCGCGTTAGCCACTGGACCAGCTAGCTACAATAAGACTCATCCAACTAGGTATATTTCTACACCATAGGAAGGTTAGCATAGGCACCACTGTGACTTGAGCTAGAGTTCGTCACGGCCACGCTAGCTGGAGATTCGTCTGTAAAAACTTGCATTTGTGGTCACAGTGGTGCCTATGCTAACCTTCCTATGGTGTAGAAATATACCTAGTTGGATGAATCTTATTGTGGCTAGCTGGTCCAGTGGCTAACGCGACGGTCTGGAGTTTTGAGACTCACTGATCGCGAGTCACTCCTGGTCACAAGAAGAGTGTCCCTTCGACTCCCACTACACTCCGTTCATATTCAACCTGGACCAGAATTATTCAAGTATATATCAACAACACCAATAATTATGAATTAATATTTAGATAAAAGTTGTGGACTGTATAGATTATATTAGACTGATTAAAAAAAGGAGGGGGGGTACACATATTTATCCATCAGGGAAAAATACTTGTATATAATACCACCACTTACCAGATTTTCTCTGGTGGTCACTTGATGCAGATGGATCATCCACAATACCTATCATAATACATAGGAATTAAACTGGCCAGCTAACTCTACATAACAAGAAGGTGTACTAAGCTGTGGGTGGATGAGGCTCCTTAATTCCTCCATTCACCATCTCATTTCGAAGTGTTACTAAGTTGATATGATGCAACTTCAGCAAGACACTATTATCGATTTGTTTTATTCCAATACAGGAGACTGAGCCCATTAAAAACCTCCGTGGATATCGGAAATGGGACGCCAGGTTACCAGGCGGTCACAATGGAATTTCAATATGGTGAACTCTTTATTTCACTTTGATTGAGTGTGTTTTCCACTATTTCCACAGTTCGCAGTTTATTACATTCCAGTATTATTTTCTTTTCATCGGAGGTCGATTCACGGTTATTTGTCATCGGTGAAGCTTGATTAAATTAGACGAGTCTGTTGTCAAAGCCTCCACACTCTACAAGCAGGCGTCCCTTACTCTTTCCCATTCTCACCACCCTGTTATGGTGGTTTCGTTAAATTACTATCCCATATTCTTCACCGGGAACAATTACAACACTTCCTATTATGAAGTGAGGCCTATATTAATCCTTAGACCGTTGTGGATGCCAATTTCCTGGTCCCATTCTTCGACCAGACTGTTCATCCCATTCAAAACACTCCCGCCTCTCTCTTCTCACCTCGCGCAAGCGCAGAGCTCCTCTCCGTTGATTCTTTCTCACTCCCAACTAAATTTTAAACCAACAGCAATACACTAATTATGTACACTTACATTACAAAATTTATATAATATAAATTTGGGAAGATTACATCAAAATTTTCCACAATATAAACCTTCGCCTCTCTCTTTCTTCCTGATGCCATTCTCCTTGTATCCCGTCTTCCTCTTACTCTCCTTGTAGCTACTCTGATATATCTGTTCCCCTCTATAAACACGCACATCCAGAAGTCTACCCTTCAGCTTTTTATTCACTAATTCACTGTCCAACAAACTGCGTTCATAACCCTCTTTATTATATCTTGCCTTTATTATTTACATTATTCTTGTTTATAGAATAATGACACCATTTTCTCCCTTCTTTGTAAGTGATGACTGCAGCACTGCTTAGATTATTGTGACATGATGGCATGATATATAAATGTTATATTCTTATACACGTTATGTGAATATCGTGTGACTCATAAGTGGTCATGTGACCAGGTATGCTAACAGCATGGGAGAAAGGAAGCTTCCAATGTTTTTGTCAGCTGACTCTTTGTTACTTGCTGGCTAATACCCCAGTGCTCTAACCTCGTGTTTCATTTACGTTTGTTCTGTTCAAAAATGATCAGACAATTGAGAAGACAGGACCACCTGAATTATAAACGATATTTAAATTACACTCATCCTCTCTATAATATTCACTATATTCTTTATTATTTATTTGATCTAGTTCCACAATTAGCTGTTGTGTGATTGAATTAAATGATAAATACTTTATACTTGTGTGAAAACGATGAAATAAGAAACACAGCATAATATTCTCTGGAAGACACTGCTGTGTCTCCTTGGTAACCGTGGTCACGTAACATGGTATTCTGTAACCTGATTAGCTAAATTTAATTTCTACTGTGGCTAGGAGACGGCTCTTGGGTCAGAGAGACTAGTAGATTCTCTCTCAGAGACATCCTGGGGCCACAAGCAGTCGGTGAAGGACGGTAGCAAGTATAACGCAATTATTCCATCTATCTCCCTTGATAAGAGAGAAAATCATGCCAAGACGAAGCTTAACCGTTATCTGTCTCATGGTATTCCAACACATTGAGACAAAGTGCCTGTCTTATTAGTATTATCATGAACAAACTTTACTTCAAGACTACATACTTATTCCCTGGCATTACAAAGATGATTTAATATATTTCCTAATATTTTTCGAAGGTCAGTAAATTTTAGTATATTTTTTCCAGGTATGTTTAAAGCAATCTGACACTGCCGTGGTTATGCCTACTGCATACATACTATTTAATGTTTTACTGACACTTTTTGGGGTTACAAACATAAAAGTGTAACTAGTTCCATCGTCTATAAAAATATATATTATTGTAATATATTTATCTCAGCCTATTCTGGGTGAGCTTTCCGTAGGTTAATTACTGTTTCGTTTCGCCTCTGCCTATTAAGGTTATTTCCCTAGGCCCATTTATCTAGCTTTCCTTAGGGCGATCCCCTATATTATGACACAAGTCTTAAAATACTACCACATGGATATTTCTCTGTTTAATTATTCTTATTACTGCTTTGAAGTTGCATTCTTGCCGCTTCCTGCACTGTCATGTCTCTGACATGTTTAGTGTGTACTTCCCTAGGCTAATGACGTAAGTATCACTGCACTTTTCAATGTATATGACTCAAGTTTCCAGTGAAACCTCCCCCACCGGGTCACTGATCACTGCCACAGTCACGTTTATCTTTACTTTCCATGGACCATTGATTTTTGTTACCTTGATTTATTCTCCATAATTATTCCTATTAACTCTGTTCCCATCGAACATTATTAAATTATATTAAATATTTCGCTTTGTATATTCAAAATGGCTCTGAGTATACTGACCCTTTCTGATTATTAAATAATGTATATTCAAGTGAGTGGCGAATTAATCTTCTTTGTCCCGTAGGTGTCCCGTAGCCCACACACTGAGATCAGGGGCTCGATCCCCGGTACGACTGAAAACATTAGGTACCCGACTGTTAGTTGATTGGTGTGGGTCACATCCTGGGACATAACTGACCTAATTTTCCCGAAATGCTCTGCATAACAAGCGGCTTTTTATATAGTAGTATGTCATTGATGTCAGATAGGACTCTATACCTTGTACATGTACCTGTAGAGTTATAGATTATTATTTAATATTTACCTGTGTTAATCTGTTCTTTATACATGTTTCGTATATAGTTCTATAGTTTTCACATAATGTCCTTGAATTATATTCATAAAGCCACTGGAGGGCGAAACGTCTACAAATAAAGATGTTTTACATGTGCTTTTTTTTTAAATTCATCATCTTGGCAGAGAATGTTTAAGAGTTCTTTGCTTATTTCATCACAGTTAATTCTTTTAACGTTGATGTTTAATTTACTAAACATTTCCTCGCTCTGATTCTTTCATTTAGCATTACAAGAAATTTATAAATGTTTACAACTCACTGACGTTGTTGCCAAAGTGATTTTTTTTTTTACTTCAAATAGTTGCAGTGTCTTTGAAAAGTTCATCACAGTGAGTTATTTGTTGATTAATTTCAAACTCTTGGAAGTCTCAAAAATACTCTTGACTGTGTATCTTGTGATACAATACTTTCTAGAGAAATTTTACATTTGGGAAATTGAAATCTCCAAGAGAGAAAAAATTTGTGTAATTTTTTTTCAGGATTTTCAAGGTAGATATCAACTTCCTTCCATTTGTGGAAGGAATTCCTCTGCCGGATAACTTCCAGGTTTTTGCTCACAATCGTTTTTATTTCAAAACTTTTCATAATATTCGATGATACGCAACGAATTTGTGCAGCTAAGTAAGTCTTCCACATAAAGATCTATTCCGTCTTCAACTTGTTTGGGCTCTCACACACAAATTATTTTATGGATTCAAATTTTATTGTCCAGCGCAGGTTCCGCATATTGAAAAAAGCGTCTTGAAAAACCACCTTTAGGATAAGATTCTTCATTATATATAATCTTTAAATGTTGGAAGATAGAAGTCAAGATACTCTAGGACCACCACTACACTAGAACTACACTGGTACTACATGACCACCACTACACTAGAACTACACTGGTACATCACCACCACCACCACCACACTAGAACTACACTGGTACTACATGACCACCACTACACGAGAACTACACTGGTACTACATGACCACCACTACACTAGAACTACACTGGTACTACATGACCACTACTACACTAGAACTACACTGGTACTACATGACCACCACTACACTAGAACTACACTGGTACTACATGACCACCACTACACTAGAACTACACTGGTACTACATGACCACCACTACACTAGAACTACACTGGTACTACATGACCACCACTACACTAGAACTACACTGGTACTACATGACCACCACTACACTAGAACTACACTGGTACTACATGACCACCACTACACTAGAACTACACTGGTACTACATGACCACCACTACACTAGAACTACACTGGTACTACATGACCACTACTACACTAGAACTACACTGGTACATGAACACAACACTACAACTACACTGGTACTACATGACCACCACTACAATAGAACTACACTGTGTGATGAATGGTTTGAAAAACCGACAACTACACTGGTACCACATGATCACCACTACACTAGAACTACACTGGTACTACATGACCACCACTACACTAGAATTACACTGGTACTACATGACCACCACTACACTAGAATTACACTGGTACTACATGACCACCACTACACTAGAATTACACTAGTACTACATGACCACCATACCTACACTAGAATTACACTGGTACCACATGATCACCACTACACTAGAACTACACTGGTACTACATGACCACCACTACACTAGAATTACATTGGTACTACATGACCACCACTCACTAGAATTACACTGGTACTGCATGACCACCACTACACTAGAACTACACTGGTACTACATGACCACCACTACACTAGAACTACACTGGTACTACATGACCACCACTACACTAGAATTACACTGGTACTACATGACCACCACTACACTAGAACTACACTGGTACTACATGATCACCACTACACTAGAACTACACTGGTACTACATGACCACCACTACACTAGAATTACACTGGTACTACATGACCAACACTACACTAGAATTACACTGGTACTACATGACCACCACTACACTAGAACTACACTTGTACTACATGACCACCACTATACTAGAACTACACTGGTACTACATGACCACCACTACACTAGAACTACACTGGTACTACATGACCACAATTACACTAAAACTACACTGGTACTACATGACCACCACTATACTAGAACTACACTGGTACTACATGACCACCACTACACTAGAACTACACTGGTACTACATGACCACAATTACACTAAAACTACACTGGTACTACATGACCACCACTACACTAGAACTACACTGGTACTAGATGACCACCACTACACTTGAACTTCACTGGTACTACATAACCACCACTACACTAGAACTACACTGGTACTACATGACCACCACTACACTAGAACTACACTGGTACTACATGACCACCACTACACTAGAACTACACTGGTGCTACATGACCAGTACACTAGAACTACACTGGTACTACATGACCACCACTACACTACAACAACACTGGTACTACAAGATCACCATTACACTAGAACTAAACTGGTACTACATGACCATCACTACACTAGAACTACACTGGTACTACATGACCACCACTACACTAGAACTACACTGGTGCTACATGACCAGTACACTAGAACTACACTGGTACTACATGACCACCGCTACACTACAACTACACTGGTACTACAAGATCACCACTACGCTAAAACTACATATGTACTACATGACTACCACTACACTAGAACTACACTGGTAATACACGACAAAAACTACACTAGAACTACACTGGTACTACATGACCACCACTATACTGCAACTACACAGGTACTACATAATCACGACTACACTAGAAATACACTGGTACTACATGACCACAACTGCTCTAGAACTACACTGGTACTACATGACCACCACTACACTACAATTACACTGGAACTACATGACCACCACTACACTACAACTACACTGGTACTACATGACCACCACTGCACTACAACTACACTGGAACTACATGACCACCACTACACTAGAACTACACTGGTACTACATGACCACATCTACACTGGTACTACATGACCACAACTACACTGCTACTACATGATCACAACTGCACTAGAACTACATTGGTACTACATGGCCACCACTACACTAAAACTACTCTGGTACTACATGACCACAACTGCACTGGTAACTATATGACCACAACTACACTAGAACTACACTGGTACTACATGACCACCACTACACTAGATCTACATTGGTACTACATGACCACAACTACACTAGAACTACACTGGTACTACATGCCCACCACTACACTAGAACTACACTGGTATTACATGACCCAATACTATCAGACAATTACCACTACACGAACACCAGCAGACTACCCGAACACCACATCATCACACCACTACCACTACACTTACACCATCACCACACATTTTCCACTAGACGAAAACCACCACTACCACTACACGAACACAACCACAGCATCATCACACAATTTCCACTAGACGAATACCACCACTACTATCACACTACCACCAACTCCACACCACTACTACCGCCACATAACTACCAACACCAATACCACCACCACTGCATCACATCCACCACTGTCACTCAACCACCAACCCCACCACTCAACCACCATCGTTACTACTCAACCAGCACCACCATCACTACTCAACCACCACCACCCAGCCACCACCA
The DNA here is from genome assembly GCF_038502225.1 of Cherax quadricarinatus. Lineage (NCBI taxonomy): Eukaryota > Metazoa > Arthropoda > Malacostraca > Decapoda > Parastacidae > Cherax > Cherax quadricarinatus. The sequence continues at coordinate 6,528,367 of NC_091341.1, forward strand.
CCACCACTCATCCACCACCCCCAGTACTCATCCCCACCACTCAACCACCATCACCACAACAACATATCCACAGCAAAACCACGCCCGACGGTGTTATCAGCGTAGGAGACTAATATTTATCCAGTATATTCCTTCCATTCATCCCGACAATGGCCTCAGATCACAGTTATTTCCTCACCAAAAGCGTGTAATTACCCCCAACTACTTTTTCAATAAGGCCCTGAGCCCAACACGTGATGTGTGTATACCACACGCAACCCATTACAAGCAGGAGAAAGGGCGTGTTATTTTACACGTAACGCCAATAAATGGGTTTAGGAGCCCATGCCAACAAGGAGTAAAGATCTTCTTGATATATATGAATTATGGAAACCATGCGAATAACCAGCTCCTGTGTTCTTACCGCTCCCTCTCCCCCTGCTTGAGTTCTAATCCAGAGACCAGGCTATTTGTTTCCCCCTCTTCCGGACGCTCACCCTCTCCTTCAACTGGCCCTCTCGCTCCCCGTCAACTGACTCTCTCCCTCCCCGTCAACCGGCCCTCTCCCTCCACGTGGGTCTTCCTTCCCTTCAACCGGCCGTCTGTTAATATGATACTGTACTGTTTTTGGCATTTATTGAGATTACGTTTCGTACATCAGTGAAGTTCCTGTTGGATTAAACGTCGTCTCAGTACAATGACAAACCTTACATTGTCTTACTAAATTTCCACAACAAGCGACCTTTAAAATGATGCCTAAAGTTGTTGTTTTTTTTCTTTAATTTTCTCCAAATTTTCGATTTTATTTCGCTCATGATTCGAGAATACTTCATACAATCGACTTCAATTTTCATCACTTGTGTAAAGTAACGAGGAGCATATTGTTGGAACACTTGGCTGTTTCACGTGTCTCACGACCAAAGCTCTTGAACTTATTCAAAGCATTCTGGACTTACCTTTGATAAGATTCGAGAGCTTCTCTACTCCCAGAGCCCGGCCTTGGGCGAGGCTTGTCTGGTACTTCTCTGATCATCCAGGCTGTTGCTGCTGGTGGCCCACTGATCTGCATATCCATTACTGCCTCCACGCCTATTTCTTTGATGTTTTCAATCTCCTGTTTTTCTTCCTGCCGTCTTTCATTGTGCATCCTCCCTTCGCTCAGCTGAAGCCCATGAATAAATACATATAGTGGGTGTACTGTATACAGTGTTACATGCGTGGGTGTACTGTGTATAGTGTTACATACGTGGATGTACTGTATACTTTGTTACATGCGTGGGTGTACTGTGTATAGTGTTACATGCGTGGGTGTACTGTGTATAGTGTTACATGCGTGGGTGTACTGTGTATAGTGTTACGTGCGTGAGTGTACTGCATATAGTGTTACATGCGTGGGTATACTGTGCATGTGTGGGTGTACTATATACAGTGCTACATGCTTGGGTGTACTGTGTATGGTGTTACATGCGAGAGTGTAATGTGTACAGTGTTACATGCGTGGGTGTACTGTGTATAGTGTTACATGCGTGGGTGTAATGTGTACAGTATTACATACGTGAGTGTACAGTGTATAGTGTTGCATGGCTGAGTGTACTGTGTACAGTGTTACATGCGTGGGTGCAGTGTATACAGCGTTACATGGGTGGGTGTACTGTGTACAGTGTTACATGTGTGGGTGTACTGTGTACAGTGTTACATGGGTGGGTGTACTGTGTACAGTGTTACATATGTGGGTGCACTGTGTACAGTGTTACATGGGTGGGTGTACTGTGTATAGTGTAACATGCGTGGGTGTACTGTACATGTGTGGGTGTACTATATACAGTGTTACATGCGTGGGTGTACAGTGCATAGTGTTACATGCGTCGGTGTAATGTGTACAGTGTTACATGCGTGGGTGTACTGTGTACAGTGTTACATGCGTGGGTGTACTGTATACAGTGTTACATGCGTGGGTGTACTGTATACAGTGTTACATGGGTGGGTGTACTCTGTACAGTGTTACATGTGTGGGTTTATTGTGTACAGTGTTACATGGGTGGGTGTACTGTGTACAGTGTTACATGGGTGGGTGTACTGTATACAGTGTTACATGCGTGGGTGTACTGTATACAGTGTTACATGCGTGGGTGTACTGTATACAGTGTTACATGTGTGGGTTTATTGTGTACAGTGTTACATGGGTGGGTGTACTGTGTACAGTGTTACATGGGTGGGTGTACTGTATACAGTGTTACATGCGTGGGTGTACTGTGTATAGTGTTACATGCGTGGGTGTACTGTATACAGTGTTACATGCGTGGGTGTACTGCGTATAGTGTTACATGCGTGAGTGTACTGTGTATAGTGTTACATGCGTTGGTGTAATGTGTACAGTGTTACATGCGTGAGTGTACTGTGTATAGTGTTACATGGCTGAGTGTACTGTGTACAGTGTTACATGCGTGGGTGTACTGCATACAGCGTTACATGGGTGGGTGTGCTGTGTACAGTGTTACATGGGTGGGTGTACTGTGTACAGTGTTACATGGGTGGGGGTACTGTATACAGTGTTACATGCGTGGGAGTAGTGTATAGTGTTACATGCGTGGGTGTACTGTATACAGTGTTACATGCGTGGGTGTACTGTGTATAGTGTTACATGCATGAGTGTACTGCGTATAGTGTTACATGCGTGGGTGTACTGTATATAGTGTTACATGCCTGGGTGTACTGTACATGTGTGGGTGTACTATATACAGTGTTACATGCGTGGGTGTACAGTGTATAGTGTTACATGCGTCGGTGTAATGTGTACAGTGTTACATGCGTGGGTGTACTGTGTATGGTGTTACATGCGTTGGTGTAATGTGTACAGTGTTACATGTGTGGGTGTACTGTATACAGTGTTACATGCGTGGGTGTACTGTGTACAGTGTTACATGAGTGGGTGTACTGTGTACAGTGTTACATGGGGTGGGTGTTATGTGTACTGTGTTACATGGGTGGATGTACTGTGTATAGTGTTACATGGGTGGGTGTACTGTGTACAGTGTTACATGTGTGGGTGTACTGTGTACAGTGTTACATGTGTGGGTGTACTGTGTACAGTGTTACATGTTTGAGTGTACTGTGTATAGTGTTACATGAGTGGGTGTGCTGTGTACAGTGTTACATGAGTGGGTGTACTGTGTACAGTGTTACATGGGTGGGTGTACTGTGTAGTGTTACATGGGTGGGTGTACTGTGTACAGTGTTACATGGGTGGATGTGCTGTGTACAGTGTTACATGTGTGAGTGTACTGTGTACAATGTTTTTATATGATGATTGGTATATGTGATGCAGTGTGGCGTCATTCTGTCAAAATTAGTATTATTTTGCCTTATTTCATTATTTTACCTCAATGTTGTTGAGGGGCTCTTGATCAAAGAAACTGGGTATATCTTCCCTTTACTTGGATTGAATTTTAGTGCCTCCTACTCCACAGGCGCTTTGTGACCTACGTATTTAATGTTTTCCACAGCCGATTTGTGGTACGAAACAGATGAAAAGTTTCATGTGTTAGGCTGCGTAGGCACGAATTTTGTTGGATTCTCTGTAATAACTGAAGAATGCGTTTTCCTGTCAGTCTCTTGATATTAAGATATGTAAACTATGTAAATTATCATGTGATAATTTTATTATTGAAACTGTTTGTTGTGGAGTAATTGGAGAATGTCTCTTCTGATAAGATAAAAATCGTAGTGTTTAACTTTATTCGTTTATCCTAGCTTAAATAAACTTGTTGTTTTATTATGTGTCTATAACGTCTGTGTGACCTCAAGACCACTGTAAAAAAAAGAAGTATGTTATCAGGGAAAAACTGCTGTTCGTGTTTTCCTATGGAAATTTTTAATGGAAAAATCAACTTAAATAAAGAAAGAATAAAAGTCAAATTTAGGAAAAAATTATCGCCTTTATTAAATTAACCAAATATGAAATAAATCAAAAGAACTAAGTAAAACTAAGCATGAAAATAAAACTAATTCACAGCTAAAGGAACACATCTGCGGGTATGTCTGCTGGAGACTAAGTAGAAGTCAGGGTCAATTGTTGTTCTCCGAAAGGTGATGGAACTGTCATAAATGTAGCTGGAATGTCAATAGTGTTCTGACAGCACAGACAAGTCAGTTGATGAATTGGTTAAGGTTGCCCAGGAGGTAGAGAAAGCAAGGTGGTTCAGATACCACCGAGTTACAGGTAGTTCACTGGCAGACCAGGAGGTGGAGAAAGCAAAGGAGGTTCAGATAGTAATAAAGTTGGTAGAATTACCGACAATATGTAAAGTAAAAGGACACAAGTGCAACTAATGTGACATTTATTGTGGCAACGTTTCGCTCTCCAGGAGCTTTATCAAGCCATTACAAACAATACATGGACACACAGGGTATATAAAGGCTCAGAGTGAGGTGAATACTAGTGAGGTACCATTTCGATGTTCACTAGTGGTAGTAGTAGTAGTAGTAGTAGTGGTAGTGACAAAAGTAATACAATATGGTAGAGCAATTAATTCGTACATGAGTAAAAGGATTCAGATACCACCGTGTTACAGGTAGTTCACTGGCAGACCAGGAGGTGGAGAAAGCAAAGGAGGTTCAGATACCACCGAGTTACAGGTACTTCACTGGCAGATCATGGATATTGATGAGCTAAAACAAGATTGTTAAGATACCTGTGTGAAGTCTGAGTAGCTTCGTAGAGATCCATCATGTTCTTGCTATATTTACACTCCCTTCAAAATTATTCTAAGACCTATCAAGTCTATAGACAGGCAGATAGTTTGAAAAATCCCCTTCCCACCCATTTCTAAGCCATGACCAGAGAACTGCGAGGAAAAAAATATTCGTAAAGTTGAGGCCAAGGCGTAAGACAACACTTAACACAGTAAGGAAGTCCACTTGGAGTCTTCCTGCCCGGTGGCCTGGTGGCTAAAGCTCCCGCTTCACACACGGAGGGCCCGGGTTCGATCCACCGGCGGGTGGAAACATTTCGACACGTTTCCTTACACCTGTTGTCCTGTTCACCTAGCAGCAAATAGGTACCTGGGTGTTAGTCGACTGGTGTGGGTCGCATCCTGGGGGACAAGATTAAGGACCACAATGGAAATAAGTTAGACAGTCCTCGATGACGCACTGACTTTCTTGGGTTATCCTGGGTGGCTAACCCTCCGGGGTTAAAAATCCGAACGAAATCTTATCTTATCTCTTATCTTAACTACAGGGCGGGGGAAGGTGAAGTCAGGAGATAAAAGTCGCTTCTACTGAAAAAGGGAAAAAAATGAGAGAGAGAAAAAATAAACTCCTAAAAGTCAAGAGGAAACAGAGCAGGTGAGGAAACAGAGCAGGTGAGGAAACAGAGCAGGTGAGGAAACAGAGCAGGTGAGGTAACAGAGCAGGTGAGGAAACAGAGCAGGTGAGGAAACAGAGCAGGTGAGGAAACAGAGCAGGTGAGGAAACAGAGCAGGTGAGGTAACAGAGCAGGTGAGGAAACAGAGCAGGTGAGGTAACAGAGCAGGTGAGGTAACAGAGCAGGTGAGGAAACAGAGCAGGTGAGGAAACAGAGCAGGTGAGGAAACAGAGCAGGTGAGGTAACAGAGCAGGTGAGGTAACAGAGCAGGTGAGGAAACAGAGCAGGTGAGGAAACAGAGCAGGTGAGGAAACAGAGCAGGTGAGGAAACAGAGCAGGTGAGGAAACAGAGCAGGTGAGGAAACAGAGCAGGTGAGGAAACAGAGCAGGTGAGGAAACAGAGCAGGTGAGGTAACAGAGCAGGTGAGGAAACAGAGCAGGTGAGGAAACAGAGCAGGTGAGGAAACAGAGCAGGTGAGGTAACAGAGCAGGTGAGGAAACAGAGCAGGTGAGGAAACAGAGCAGGTGAGGAAACAGAGCAGGTGAGGAAACAGAGCAGGTGAGGAAACAGAGCAGGTGAGGAAACAGAGCAGGTGAAGAAACAGAGCAGGTGAAGAAACAGTAATTACGATAATTCCCTCGCTAGATGGCGCCACATAACGCCTCTGATCTAGTCACAAGAAACCTGCATTATCTTCCCTTTTTCTTTACGTATGATATTCACACTAAGTTTACATAAATTAATATTATAATAAAAACTAAGCCCTTAACCTAGCTTACTTAAAACTTACTGACTTTTTATACTTACTTTCTTATAAACTGGTCTGTCTTAATTAAAAAGTTTGGATGGATTTTGGTCTCTGAGTCACCGCTTGATTTTCTGTAAATGAAAAAAAATCTTGCTTTTCATGCGATATTTTTAATTGTCACATCGAATTAGCTTCAATTTTTCCATTCTTATATAACTTAATAATTCACTTTCTTAGCAGCTTCAAGCTTGTACATTTTAGAATAGTGTTTTTCTCTCTTTGAAAGGTTTGAATTAAATTTTAGTTGTGCATTTCTTAATGAGCCATTTTTAAAGAATCTGGAAATTAATTTTTAGACGATGAAACATTAAACTGCATTATCAGCTTATGCCGCACTCTGCACTATTCCAATTGCTTGCGTTAAAGCATAGAGGACTGGAGTTATGGAATACTGGGATATCTTTCTCGGATCGCAAAGCGGCCGAAATACACAGTGCCTGCACTCTGAAGGAGGGGTGTTAATGTTGCAGTTTAAAAACTGTAGTGTAAAGCACCCTTCTGGCAAGACAGTGATGGAGTGAATGATGGTGAAAGTTTTTCTTTTTCGGGCCACCCTGCCTTGGTGGGAGTCGGCCGGTGTGATAATAAAAAAAAAAAATAATAATTCAACCAGTGTTATACCCTTGGCCGTCTGCCGTTCCTACAGTCCTGGATCTCCCTGCTCTACCTAACGTACCATAACAGGACACTTGAAAACTTTCCAGATCAGATTTTCATAATTGCATATTATATGCATCTTTTCAACTCTTCATATCATTTGATCCATAGGAAAGAATTAGAGTATATTTTTAATAGAAGAAATATTACGCTAGGCTACTGAATGTTGCGCAGTAGCATCCATTCTTGCATTAGTTTTGGCACAAGGGTGGTGTCCTTGAGTGTGCTGTCCTTGAATGTGTCCTTGAGTGTGCTGTTCTTGAGTGTGTCCTTGACTGTGCTGTCCTTGAATGTGCTGTCCTTGAATGTGCTGTCCTTGAATGTGCTGTCCTTGAGTGTGCTGTCCTTGAATGTGCTGTCCTTGAGTGTGTCCTTGAGTGTGCTGTCCTTGAATGTGCTGTCCTTGAGTGTGTCCTTGAGTGTGCTGTCCTTGAGTGTGCTGTCCTTGAATGTGCTGTCCTTGAATGTGCTGTCCTTGAGTGTGCTGTCCTTGAATGTGTCCTTGAATGTGCTGTCCTTGAGTGAGCTGTCCTTGAGTGTGTCCTTGAGTGTGCTGTTCTTGAGTGTGCTGTCCTTGAGTGTGTCCTTGACTGTGCTGTCCTTGAATGTGCTGTCCTTGAATGTGCTGTCCTTGAGTGTGCTGTCTTTGAGTGTGCTGTCCTTGAATGTGCTGTCCTTGAATGTGCTGTCCTTGAGTGTGTCCTTGAGTGTGCTGTCCTTGAATGTGCTGTCCTTGAGTGTGCTGTCCTTGAATGTGTCCTTGAATGTGCTGTCCTTGAGTGTGCTGTCCTTGAGTGTGTCCTTGACTGTGCTGTCCTTGAATGTGCTGTCCTTGAGTGTGCTGTCCTTGAGTGTGCTGTCCTTGAATGTGCTGTCCTTGAACGTGCTGTCCTTGAGTGTGCTGTCCTTGAGTGTGCTGTCCTTGAGTGTGCTGTCCTTGAGTGTGCCGTCCTCGAGTGTGCTGTCCTTGAGTGTGGCGTCCTTGAGTGTTCCGTCCTTGAGTGTGCTGTCCTTGAGTGTGCCGTCCTCGAGTGTGCTGTCCTTGAGTGTGGCGTCCTTGAGTGTTCCGTCCTTGAGTGTGCTGTCCTTGAGTGTGCTGTCCTTGAGTGTGCTGTCCTTGAGTGTGCTGTCCTTGAGTGTGCTGTCCTTGAGTGTGCTGTCCTTGAGTGTGCTGTCCTTGAGTGTGATGTCCTTGAGTGTGCTGTGATGTGTCAAGACTTACCTCCGTACAACAGTGGGATAAATTCGTTAAGGTAGTGTAGCTACTGTAAATATTTAACGAACGTCAGTTAATAACACAGATAAACACGATCACGATAAAATATTTAATAACATCGGCAGGCGAGAAGAGCGAGAAAAATAGTTTCTTCTAAGTTGTTCATAATTGTAGATTAATCAGCAGCAAAAGCAAATTATCAGATTTCGATAATTGGCAGAAATTTCCTTCTAAAATGTTCTATAATTACAGCCATCAAAACCTGTCATATTATTCAGCACTGGGAATTACAGAGACGCTGTTCAGTGTTGTAGATGTATTATGTACCTCATACCATAAATAAAAAAAAAAAGACACAATACCGATACACAAATAACCCGATTACACAAATAACCCGCACATAGAAGAGAGGAGCTTACGACGATGTTTCGGTCCGACTTGGACCATTTACAAAGTCACTTTGTAAATAGTCCAAGTCAGAGTGAAACGTCGTCATGAGTTTCAGTTTTCTACGTGTGGGTTATTTCTATAAGCTTAAGTTGTTATAAGTTAATTACCATAAGCAAAGTCAATATATGTTTCCAAAATGGCTGGTAATATGACACATTTCTTGAACATTTACGAGTGTGTTGTTTCTAAATTCATAATTTTTAGCATCATTATGCAAGGTGTGACAATAGTACAACTGAAAATGCTTACATTTAGCTGTGTTTACACTAGGCTAAAATACTCACGTTCTCTTAGTCTAGCCGGAGGAAGGCAGCAGATATCCAAACGTCTGCTGATTTTCTTGGATACACTATAGTCACGTAGCTCCTTCTGCAAGATAGAATGATAATATATGGATTAGTGTCTCAGTCTCAATTCAGTGACGTTCTACTGATTTTTTTTTTCGTATTACTGTCCTTAAACTACTAGTTGATAGCCCAAAGCTGTAATCTACTCTCTCTTGAAGGTATTTGTCATTTCATCATTTTTATTATGCATCTGAGGACCAGTGTGAGATGGAATCTACAGAACTTGTACTCTGACTCCAGTGTCTACGAACCTTCCATACCTCTGTCCGGCTTCTGACATAAGCATGCCAAAATTGACACTCATGGACTTAGAGAATAAAGAATCAGTTACAATTTATGTGTCAACTTTAAATGAACGTATTTGACTGAAATGAGTATAGCAAACAGCTCAGTTTGAATTGTAGAAGCCCAGTTGTTGACACATGCTCCAATTTCTATATGGCGCCTCACTCTGAAGGACAACAACAGCACTACCAGTTACGTAAGTGAATTGGTGAACAGAGCCATCAGCATACGTAATTTGTGGAATAGAATGCTGATTGACTGAGGCTTAAATACGACTTAGAACGGAGTGCTCGGCTTCAAGACGAAGTCTTGCTTACGATTTAATATTTTTTTTTGAGAGGGGTGAAGTGAAGGATTGTGATTTGGAGAGTAGTTTCTTAAGCTGCTTGGAAGTGCCGCTTTTGTTTTACTTAACATTTTTCATGTATCTGGTTCATTTGTAGGTCAGTTACAGTTTTGTGTATCACACATGGCGGTACTTGGGCATCCTAGGCTGATCCTCATCGCTTCGCTGGGCAATTTTTCAAGCTCCCCAAGCTTCCCATCTGACACAAGAGGAGGTATAGAAGCTGCATAGTCAACCAATGATCTAATGTAAGGTAAGTACATCACTTTTTACAACTTTTACATTAGCCTCATACCTGAGACGAATCCCTACCACAGCTTAAAGTGCTCTCAGCCTCTCTTTGTATTGGCGACGAAGTCTTGTTGTAGAGGGACCTCAAAGCCTAGATTTGTATCTGATCACATATTCGAGCCGAGACCATCGGGAAGAACACCTGTTAAAGCTCAGCACATACGAGTGTGTTTATTCTACATCGAAGTCAGTTATGTCAGCGGGATATTGTTGCTGAACATCTGAGTCACACAGAGGGTGATAAACACATGTTGACTTGCTCCAGTGCCTCTTTCTCTTTTGTGGAGTAGGCCGTTGGTATGGCTATAACGTTGCTGAGAACTCACTGGAAGGAGTCTCCTTATAGATGCTTAAAGTAAAGCTGCAGCTTCTCCATGAACACTGCCATCTATCTGTAAGAAAAATGGCTTGAATAATCTGGTGATAATACGGGAGTTGCACACAGCGGTTTTATTTCCTGAGAAGCTTCTCGATAGTTTACAGGCAGTATACAGGCTTCTTGGCAGTATAAAGGCAGTAGACAGGCTTCTTGGCAGTATACAAGCAGTAGACAGGCTTCTTGGCAGTATAAAGGCAGTATACAGGCTTGCTGGCAGTATACAAGGAGTATTATTATTATAATCAAGGGGGAAGCGCTAAACCCGGAGGATTATACAGCGCCTGGGGGGGATGTGGAAGGCATTCAGGCTTAATTCGGGGAACTGGAGCACAGATCCAATTCCCTAAATCAAGAGCCCCTCACCAACATCAAGGAACCTTCCTTGAGGGGAATATATATACAAGCAGTAGACAGGCTTCTTGGCAGTATACAGGCAGTATGTAGGCTTCTTGGCAGTATACAGGCAGTATACAGGCAGTATACAGGCAGTATACAGGCTTCTTGGCAGTATACAGGCAGTATACAGGCTTCTTGGCAGTATACAGGCAGTATACAGGCTTCTTGGCAGTATACAGGTTTCTTGGCAGTATACAGGCTTCTTGGCAGTATACAGGCTTCTTGGCAGTATACAGGCTTCTTGGCAGTATACAGGCAGTATATAGGCTTCTTGGCAGTATACAGGCAGTATGTAGGCTTCTTTGCAGTATACAGGCTTCTTGGCAGTATACAGGCCGGATTATTTTGGTTGACCCAGATATTAGAGTGCTGAGGTGCTACCTTACGCTTCCTAACTTTGTGAACTTAAAAGGCGATTGAAGATAAGCCAAAAGAAGACTTACAGAGGTTCACCGTTAACTTATGGTTTCTACCTCTGTTAGAAAATATGCTTTTCCCAGATGTCGGAAACCACAACTAGATCGTCCAGGTCAGCCTTGGTGCCTTGTATAGCAAGATAGATCAATTTTTGGAATGTGGCCGGCGAGTTTTTCCTGCCGAACATGATCATGGTGTACTGGTAATGGTCTAGAATCACAAAGGAAGAGATTTCCTTGACCTTGTCAGTTAAAGGGACTTAATATTAACTTTTGAATACATAATATTTAATTTCATCATCTGTTCCTCTGTCGAGACCTTTAACTCGGGATTGATAAGTAACATTTAAAACAATTTAGAACCACCTGTACTTCAAACTCAACTAATTCCTCTTATAATTATGCATATAAAGATTCTAAACTTAAAACAATGTACCGTGACTCCAGGAGAATAAACCCTAACAAATAAAAAATTTACCAGCCCTGTAACGCTAACTGCCAGGAAGTGTACGACAGAGCTTTGCAAACTGACTGGGAAACATTTGGCCTCACTCCACTTAGCCAAGCATGTCGGGATATAAATAGAATTGAGGGTAATAAGACTGTTCAGGTCCTGCATCCTCATCCTCTACGGTCTACAGAGAACGAATGAGTTAGTGGTGGCTTGGACTGCTACATCTAGCAATGTTATTCTACCCCATTACCCCATAGACAAAATTAAAAGCCAAATATGATGCCAGAGAAAGAGAGAGAGAGAGAGAGAGAGAGAGAGAGAGGAAGGTGACTGCAACATTCCTTTCACTAAGTTTGAGCTCGATGATGCACTAACTCACGTCTCCTGTGGAGAAGTTCCCTAAATCATGGACAAGTAGCCTGCTCATTCCCATTCCCAAACCCGGTCAACAAAATGCGTTTCCCCCCAATATCATTCACTAGCTGCCCTCTGTCCCTCCCTTCTCCCCGTCTGCATAGTTTCATGCAGGAAAGAAGTCCGCATAACTGCACAGCCACATTTCTAACCCTGCATACAAACAGCTTCCTTGACCTTAAATCTATCTTCGATGTAACTGACATGTTATCATTAGTAAACTTGCCAAAAAATGGATATAGGAGGATGGCTCCTCCACTAGGTTAAAGCCTACATGTGCAACAGAAAGTCTTCTCTGTTGTTTAAGTGGCACAGAAGTGTAACTAAAGACTTTGAATTAGGAGCCTCACAGGGAGGTGTCCACAATCCCTCCTTAAGACTCCAACCATATACCAGCTACATCAGGCACATCGCTGGAATGGACAACATGGTGGTGGGCTCACCAACCAGGGCTTCCAAGTTAGGATATTATGTGACTACGCGTATATTAATTTACTGGTTAGGATTAGGGTAATAGTCAGCTTTCAGCTCTTTTTTTTCCTTGTGGAATGTATATGCTTTAACAGAAATGAATTTATATTACCGTCAATAAGGATTTTTTTAGGGCTTTGTAAGCCCTACTGTTTATTATCCTACACTGTGGCAAAGACTTGGCCATAAAACATTGACTAGTAAGTATAATTTTATTTCTGGTCAAGCACTGGTAGCTGTGTGGGAAGGTATGAGAGGAACAGTGGTCTCATTTGCTAGTTTTCTTACATTTGTGCCGTTGTGGCACGCTGCCCACTTAGGGGATGCAATTTTCCCAGCTGTTATAGTGTTGTGGGCTTTAATGCGTGCACCAAGTATGTTACAATTTATTCAGTGTTCATCACACATCCAGTGGGATGCCCACTGCACCAGTCAAGTGGCCACTGGGATAGAGCAGATTATTTAAAGACCCGGCTGCTCTGTCGGACTGGTGCAAATCAACCAATATTTAAGAGTTTGACCCACAAGTAAAGAAAAAAAAACTATCCCTTGTGTTTGTGTTTACATTTAACTACTTGAAATGATGCTTATCCTAACTTACGACCTGGTACAACAAGCCTTAGAACTGCGTACCTGTGTTTGTAATAGCAGTAGAAATGGTTGTAGGGGTGGTGATGGTTGTAGTGGTTGTGGTGGTGGTAGTAGAGAAGGGTGGGTAGTGGTGGTGGTAGTAGTAGTAGTGGTGGTGCTAGTGTAGGGAGAGTATACTGCAGCAGTGTCTGCTGCTCACAAACAAGCAGTGTAAACGTTATTGCGTGCCCTAGGGGGGAAAAAATCGAAGTCCAGTAAATTGCTTCAGAGCCACAGTCTACCTCCAGCCTCTGTTTGCCCTTAATTCAATGCAATTATTTGTTAATTGTTGTAATAGACTCGGTCCGAAAGAAAGATATCACGAGGCATTAAACCCGATTATTTGTGATAATGTTACCGCAACTCACCACCGATTCATTGTTTAAATTTGCCTTAACTTATCGTGTAATGAAAGAGCTGCGTGCCCAGCTAATTACTTTAATATCAACAAATTACCGCAAGTCTCTCCTAAAATAGAAAAAAAGATTTACAACGGAGACTGAAGTATACTGTTATGCTCTTTCATGTTTGAAATTAACCAAAAGTTTCCCCTCAAGTAGAAAGTTACTTTCACCGGAAACTGAAGTATTCTGTGTTGTTTTGTAATTAGATATTACCCACATATTCCTCTCAAAACACAAAATATTTTGCAACAGATACTGAGCTTTACCGTAAATCTATTTTTCAGTGCTGGAGAGCTGTGTTAGAGCTCTCCTCATCCCTCGTCCAACAGGGATTATGAAAAGTGTGTAATGTTGGAGGTGCTGCCGCAGCGCTCACACTCATTCACAAACACTCGAGAATAATATTTTCCTAAGCGTGGGTGAAGCATTGAGTGTCGGGAGAGTGGTGATTGTTACACACCAGTCCATACCCTGTTATTTCAGGAGTCCATCTCCCGACGCAGCAGAAAGCCTGTTAATGGTTTGCGTAACAATAAAGCGTACTTTGTCTAAATTTCTTAAGACAGTTTAGCATCCCACACAAGAGAGAATGAAAGTAAAAGGGAGAATAAAAAGGAAAGTAAAACTTTAATAAAACATTGTACAGTAAAAAATGTCAGATCTCTTCTACATTCTTCAAGTGCTAGATACAATCAGTGTCTGAATAGAGTGTGTAATGAGTACAATGAAAGAGAGAAAACTGCACCAGCTGTAATAAAAACACTCTAGGAATCAGTCCCTGAGAAAAGTTTACAGTTTATGAAAAGCAAAGACTGAAGGGGTTTATCAGGACACAGAGTCAAATATCAGGAAGGAGAACTATGATGTTGTGAAGGTACAGAGGATTAGCTTGTACCTAGGGGCTCCTGCTCAGGGTCCAGCTTGTAAACCAGAGGCTAGTATATCAAGAAATATACACAACTGTTCGTGGACTGGCTTATAGAAACTGAGGGCATTATGTTAGGACTAGCTTGAAAAGACAGAGACCAGTATGTCAGTGTACCCAGCTCCTGCTCGCAGACCAGCTTCCTAAACAGTCAAGCATGCCAGGAGACTAAGGCCATCGTACCTCTACACCAGTCCTCATCTCCAAAGTTGTGAATAAGAGTGAACTCACCTCCCACAAATGAAGTGAAGCAGTAGAGGTGTGAGAGTTACCCAGTGGTACTGTAAGAGGTCAGAAACCTCTAATACCCTGGCGTGTATGTTGTTCGTGTTTCTCCTCACTCAGCCACCAGCAAACACCAGTCACTAGGTGCAGTGGTGATGACATATACTCGGGCAACGCTACATATATATATTTACACAGCTTTTCCTTCCTAGTACTAACAATCCCCCCAAAGAAAACCAGTAACATTTCTTTGAGCAAAATAATCTAACACTAAGTTCGAAGCTTCTCTGAAGTTCCAGTTTGAATTGATTGCGTTGATAGTTTGAAGCCGATCAGATGAGGCATTCACAAATTATTACAAGAAAACCAATATCTCATTCCTGCCAATTTCTTCAATAAAAATTTAAATTTGGCGCCTACACAGTTCAAAATCATAACAGTTTTTTCTCCAAGTAACATAAACCGATTTTTCAAGCCGACAAAGGAGGCAATCACCAGTTATAGCATCTAAATTAATTTGCTTAATAATATTAGCAAATTAAAGCTTTCAAAGCTCAAAATCACTGCAAATCTTCCTTTGAGAAAAGCTCACCATCACAAAACGTTAAAGCTAACGACGGGAAAAAACATTTAACAACTATTGCTCTGAATTAAAACATTGCAAGTTTAAAACTATGTTAGCAAATGGAACAATTCAAATTAACACAGCAAAAGCTTACATAATATCATTCAAATTAAATAATGTTTCAGACATTAAAGACAGAAGTTCAGAAAACACATACTCATGTTCCTTCACTGAAAATGTACACCATTTTGTAAATAAAATATGTAAAGTGGCGTCTTCATGCTCCAGTAGTAATCAAATTTTTCTTGTAAATAGGATATACCTATGTTACAGGTTTCAAGCCGATCAGAAGAGTATTTCTTCATTTATTGCACGGAAACCACAATCAGGAACAACTTTATAAATCTGACTAAAGTGTTCCTTTCCCAATTGTTGCAATAATTTTTCACTAGCTATCGTTCACTACTGCAAAAAAAAAAAATAACGTAATCGATTGTGTTAAAACAAAAACTTGAAGACATGAAAAAAACATGACAACCTCTATAGGTTATCCCTGTCGGGGAAGCCTAATTAAATATGACTTTATATGGTGTGACGGTGACTTTTACGACTCATGTTAAAACATCATCATCTTCCACCACCAGTTATCATAGTTACTTTTTGAATGGTTTCTGTTTTTCTTTTCTTTAGATCACCTCGTTGCCAGAGGAATCACATCCAGGAGCTTTAGCTCAACACATTAAAATACTCAAGCTCTAATACCCTTGAAAGGCACAGGAGCTTTAGATTATTATCAGGAGTCACAGGATCACTTGGTCAGTAACCTCAAGACACAGGATCAGTTGATCAATAACCTTAAGACACAGGATCAGTTGATCAACAACCTCAAGACACAGGATCACTTGATCAATAACCTTAAGACACAGGAGCTGTAGATAAACAACCACAAGTCAGAGAATCTGTTGGTCAACAACCACAAGTCACAGTATCTGTTCATCAACAACCACAAGTCACAACAACCACAAATTATCAACAACCACAAATCTGTTCATCAACTACCACATGTCACAGTATCTGTTGATCAGCTACCATAAGTCACAGTATCTGTTGATTAACTACCACAAGTCATGGTATCTGTTGATTAACTACCACAAGTCATAGTATATGTTGATCAACTTTCTCCAGAGTCACAATATCTGTTGATCAACTTTCTCAAGAGTCACAATATCTGTTGATCAACTTTCTCAAGAGTCACAATATCTGTTGATCAACTTTCTCAAGTGTCACAATATCTGTTGATCAACTTTCTCAAGAGTCACAATATCTGTTAATCAACTTTCTCAAGAGTCACAATATCTGTTGATCAACTTTCTCAAGAGTCACAATATCTGTTGATCAACTTTCTCAAGAGTCACAATATCTGTTGATCAACTTTCTCAAGAGTCACAATATCTGTTGATCAACTTTCTCAAGAGTCACAATATCTGTTGATCAACTTTCTCAAGAGTCACAATATCTGTTGATCAACTTTCTGAAGAGTCACAATATCTGAACATTAAAATGGTATAAAATACCGACAGGTTGTTAGGTAAGACACATATGCAACAGTTAGGTATCTTTATTATGAAACGTTTCGCCTACACAGTAGGCTTCTTCAGTCAAGTACAGAAAAGTTGATAGAAGCAGAAGATACTTGAAGACGATGTAATCAGTCCATCACCCTTAAAGTTTTGAGGTGGTCAGTCCCTCAGTCTGGAGAAGAGCATTGTTCCATAGTATGAAACAATATGGAGATGAAGTGACAGAATGGAGCTTTTTATAGCGCCAAGAGGTGAGACGTAGGCCACCTCTTGGCGCTATAAAAAGCTCCAGTGGCCTACGTCTCACCTCTTGGCGCTATAAAAAGCTCCATTCTGTCACTTCATCTCCATATTGTTTCATACTATGGAACAATGCTCTTCTCCAGACTGAGGGACTGACCACCTCAAAACTTTAAGGGTGATGGACTGATTACATCGTCTTCAAGTATCTTCTGCTTCTATCAACTTTTCTGTACTTGACTGAAGAAGCCTACTGTGTAGGCGAAACGTTTCATAATAAAGATACCTAACTGTTGCATATGTGTCTTACCTAACAGTCACAATATCTGTTGATCAACTCTCTCAAGAGTCACAATATCTGTTGTTCAACTTTCTCAAGAGTCACAATATCTGTTGATCAACTCTCTCAAGAGTCACAATATCTGTTGATCAACTTTCTCAAGAGTCACAATATCTGTTGATCAACTTTCTCAAGATTCACAATATCTGTTGATCAACTTTATCAAGAGTCACAATATCTGTTGATCAACTTTCTCAAGAGTCACAATATCTGTTGTTCAACTTTCTCAAGAGTCACAATATCTGTTGATCAACTTTCTCAAGAGTCACAATATCTGATGATCAACTTTCTCAAGAGTCACAATATATGTTGATCAACTTTCTCAAGAGTCACAATATCTGTTGATCAACTTTCTCAAGAGTCACAATATCTGTTGATCAACTTTCTCAAGAGTCACAATATCTGTTGATCAACTTTCTCAAGAGTCACAATATCTGTTGATCAACTTTCTCAAGAGTCACAATATCTGTTGATCAACTTTCTCAAGAGTCACAATATCTGTTGATCAACTTTCTGAAGAGTCACAATATCTGTTGATCAACTCTCTCAAGAGTCACAATATCTGTTGTTCAACTTTCTCAAGAGTCACAATATCTGTTGATCAACTCTCTCAAGAGTCACAATATCTGTTGATCAACTTTCTCAAGAGTCACAATATCTGTTGATCAACTTTCTCAAGAGTCACAATATCTGTTGATCAACTTTCTGAAGAGTCACAATATCTGTTGATCAACTCTCTCAAGAGTCACAATATCTGTTGATCAACTTTCTCAAGAGTCACAATATCTGTTGATCAACTTTCTCAAGAGTCACAATATCTGTTGATCAACTTTCTCAAGAGTCACAATATCTGTTGATCAACTTTCTCAAGAGTCACAATATCTGTTGATCAACTTTCTCAAGAGTCACAATATCTGTTGATCAACTTTCTCAAGAGTCACAATATCTGTTGATCAACTTTCTCAAGTGTCACAATATCTGTTGATCAACTTTCTCAAGAGTCACAATATCTGTTGATCAACTCTCTCAAGAGTCACAATATCTGTTGATCAACTTTCTCAAGAGTCACAATATCTGTTGATCAACTTTCTCAAGAGTCACAATATCTGTTGTTCAACTTTCTCAAGAGTCACAATATCTGTTGATCAACTTTCTCAAGAGTCACAATATCTGTTGTTCAACTTTCTCAAGAGTCACAATATCTGTTGATCAACTTTCTCCAGAGTCACAATATCTGTTGATCAACTCTCTCCAGAGTCACAATATCTGTTGATCAACTTTATCAAGAGTCACAATATCTGTTGATCAACTTTCTCAAGAGTCACAATATCTGTTGATCAACTTTCTCAAGAGTCACAATATCTGTTGATCAACTTTCTCAAGAGTCACAATATCTGTTAATCAACTTTCTCAAGAGTCACAATATCTGTTGCTCAACTTTCACAAGAGTCACAATATCTGTTGATCAACTTTCTCAAGAGTCACAATATCTGTTGATCAACTTTCTCAAGAGTCACAATATCTGTTGATCAACTTTCTCAAGAGTCACAATATCTGTTGATCAACTTTCTGAAGAGTCACAATATCTGTTGATCAACTTTCTCAAGAGTCACAATATATGTTGATCAACTTTCTCAAGAGTCACAATATCTGTTGATCAACTTTCTCAAGAGTCACAATATCTGTTGATCAACTTTCTCAAGAGTCACAATATCTGTTGATCAACTTTCTCAAGAGTCACAATATCTGTTGATCAACTTTCTCAAGAGTCACAATATCTGTTGATCAACTCTCTCAAGAGTCACTATCTGTTGATCAACTTTCTCAAGAGTCACAATATCTGTTGATCAACTTTCTCAAGAGTCACAATATCTGTTGTTCAACTTTCTCAAGAGTCACAATATCTGTTGATCAACTTTCTCAAGAGTCACAATATCTGTTGTTCAACTTTCTCAAGAGTCACAATATCTGTTGATCAACTTTCTCCAGAGTCACAATATCTGTTGATCAACTCTCTCCAGAGTCACAATATCTGTTGATCAACTTTATCAAGAGTCACAATATCTGTTGATCAACTTTCTCAAGAGTCACAATATCTGTTGATCAACTTTCTCAAGAGTCACAATATCTGTTGATCAACTTTCTCAAGAGTCACAATATCTGTTGATCAACTTTCTCAAGAGTCACAATATCTGTTGCTCAACTTTCACAAGAGTCACAATATCTGTTGATCAACTTTCTCAAGAGTCACAATATCTGTTGATCAACTTTCTCAAGAGTCACAATATCTCTTGATCAACTTTCTCAAGAGTCACAATATCTGTTGATCAACTTTCTGAAGAGTCACAATATCTGTTGATCAACTTTCTCAAGAGTCACAATATCTGTTGATCAACTTTCTCAAGAGTCACAATATCTGTTGCTCAACTTTCTCAAGAGTCACAATATCTGTTGCTCAACTTTCTCAAGAGTCACAATATCTGTTGATCAACTTTCTCAAGAGTCACAATATCTGTTGATCAACTTTCTCAAGAGTCACAATATCTGTTGATCAACTTTCTCAAGAGTCACAATATCTGTTGCTCAACTTTCTCAAGAGTCACAATATCTGTTGCTCAACTTTCTCAAGAGTCACAGTAGTTGTAGATAACCACCGGAAGAGTCACAGTTGAAGTGAAACATAGTCACTTAAAATACATGTTAAATTAGACGATTCCGGATATAGAATTTCCTATAAAGTTTGAGTTTCATTTTTACTACTGCTGTAAATGAATTAAATATTCTTTTCATAAACCAGGGAAATTAGCACCTACAAAGCCCGTCTGAATTTTTTTTTATTATGTACGACACATCAGAGTTGAAAGTTTGAAGGAAATATACAGAGGTATTGTAATACACAATGCTATATTAATTTATACAATAAAATTGTTAAATTGGCGCCTACACAGTCGAAAATCAATTGGAACTTACCACTGAGTATGAGATACAGGTGTTGAAACTGACCAGATGAGGATTCGCAAGTTATTATTGCGCAGAAATGAACAACCCAATTTATTTCATGAAATTAACAAATTTGTGTCTGGACAACCTAAACCTTTCTTGAACTTTCTTTTGCGTTAGATGCATTAGAGTTAAAAGTTCGAAGTTGATCAAAAAAGGCGTTTTTGTGTACTATCACAGAAACTACGGAAGAAAAAGAAAGATAAAAATCGGCATTTACTAATTGTATCCCCATTTGTGGGATATCTAAATTATCGTTGTAAAATAAGAACTGATTCAAAGTATCCCCATGCAATACAGTCCTAGAATATGTTCGAACTGACGGACTTAGCTATTTGATTTTTGTAGAAAGCAAGTACAGTTAGTGTATATTACAGTCTCAAAGGGGAATTTGTATGCACTAGGATATCCATCACCACACAACGTGCTGTAGTTTTAGCGGAAGACTTTTGATACAATATATCAACTTTGCACCACAACGCACACTTACATAAGAGCATAAGAAAGAAGGAACACTGCCACAGGCCTACTGGCCTATGCGAGGCAGGTCCAATTCTCCCACTGGCTTAAGCCAATGCCTTGACCTAGTCAGGTTAGTCACATTCACTTAAGGGAGGAGAACGGCATCCGACCTAGTAGCACAAGCTAGTCAGGTCCAACTCACACCCACCCACACCCACTCATGTATTTATCCAACCTATTTTTAAAACTACACGTCTTAACTTCTATGACGGTACTCTGGAGTTTGTTCCACTCATCCACAACTCTATTACCAAACAAGTGCTTTCCTATATCCTTACTGAATCTGATTTTTTCCAGTTTAAACCCATTGCTGCGAGTCCTGCCTATGCCAGATATTTTCAGCACGCTATTTACATCCCCTTTATTAATTCCTGTTTTCCATTCATACACCTCAATCATATCCCCCCTAATTCTACGCATTTCTAGAGAGTGCAGATTCAGGGCCCTCAATCTCTCCTCATAGGGAAGATTTCCGATACATGGGATCAACTCTGTGATCCTCCTTTGTACGTTTTCCAGTGCATTTATATCCATTCTGTAATACGGTGACATCAGTGACACTACTACATTTGTAGATGAATGGTTCAGAGAACCGACATGTTGATAAATTAGACACATGTGTCTAATTTATCAACACTACTACATACAAAGCTCCTTGGTATGCAGAACATTTCGGGCAAATTAGGTCAGTTTTGTCCCAGGATGCGACCCACACCAGCCGAATAACACCCAGATACGCATTTTATACTGATGGGTGAACATAGACAACCGGTGTAAGGAAACACGCCCAATGATTCTACCCTCGCTGGGAATCAAACCCGGAAACTCACCATGTGAAGCGAGAGCTTTTGCCACCAGGCCACAGTACACCGTAGGAGACTGAAACTTTTAAGGACGTTTCGGTCCGACTTGGACCATTAACTAGTCACAGAGAATCGCTTTGTGTGACTAGTTAATGATCCAAGTCGGGTCGAAACATCATCAGAAATTTCAGTTTCCTAAGTGTGAGTTATTTGTATATTGTTCCAGCCACAGCATTGTGTCTAATTATTTTTTATATCTCAATCATAATTCAACTATTACTCGAATATTTTTCTATATATAACTTGGCCATAACTCAGCTAGAACCCATTTATAATTAGTCATAACTCAGTATCTCAAAACTCTAACAACTGAGGGAAAAAAAAGCCCTGTGGTAGGCCTATTGGCCCATGCTAGGAAAGAAAAGGAAGTAAGAAAAAAAAAGTCAGAGGACAGCAGAAGCAAGGTAAATTCGGAAGACAAGTCAAAAGGAAAGTAGGATAATGTACTGAGAAAGGCAGGCATTTACAGAAACAAAATCAGGACCAAGATTAATGTTAATATTGCTGTGTATAAGGAATGATTCGACAAAAAATGTGTCTGTTAAAGCTAGGAGGAGGTTAGATAACTTTAGTTAATAGGGTGGCTGTGGCATCTACTTGACAGAAAATAGTACTGTTAGTGTCAACAAGGCGAACACTTACATTGTACTCTAAGTTTGTCAGAAATAAGTCTCTAGTTTTACCAAAGTATTGGAGAGGGCTAGAGGTGTAATAGATTGAGTAGACACTGCAAGCTTCAATGACAGTAGCTGGAGAATTATGAATAAAATTATTGTAGGAAGGCGAAAAACACAGGAGAAGTGAGTTTCAGACAGAACAGAGTCTGTTTATGAAATCGTTAAGATATCCAAGCTCCGAGAAACTGAGGGTCACAGGTGTGTAGGGAAGGGAGAAAGAAACAAGAACATTTTCTGGAAAGAAGGATCATGATAAGAGAAGTAGGAAATATTCACAGAAAGGCGGACACGAATATCAAGGAAAGAAGTAGCAAATTATAATCCTTAAGGGCGTCAAGAAAACATTAGAAGCGACTAGAAACGTGGGCCAAAGAACAAAGATATCATCTACACAGTGTAACCAAAGAGGAGTACTGAGCTCAATAAAGGAAATAAAACAGTTTCGAAGTACTCCATAGAAAAGTTAGCAAGAAAAGGGGAGAGATGAGAACCCTTAGCAAAATCAATGTTTTCAGAATAAAAGTTCCACACGGAAATATATCGATGGGAATTGGGAAATGAAGTAGTCTTTAAACTGGCCTGTGGAGAAATTTTCACCAGGAGGGAGGTATTGGCCCTCTTCAGCCCTTTTCAACCCCTTTCAACCCTGAAGGACGACCCTCTCAGGAAAGGCAGATGTCATTTAGCTTTGGATCAACAGTTAATTGGAAGCAGATGACCAGCGTGTGTCAGAAGTCACGCCACTCCTTGCAAGAGACCAGTGTTGCAACCAGTGTGGGTTAATGAGAGAAAATTAATCTCTTACTGTAGCAGGAAAATTAAGGAAAATCCTGCACCCATTTATTTACAAGTTAATGCTAACATGAATTATCGTCTATGCCCAGACAACAAGAAATCAAGCATATTGTATTGTTTATTGTTGCAATTTGGCAAGGAAGGAAAAAACGCTTGTTTCAGCAAATCCTTTATATGATGAGACGCCCAGGATGGAGCTCGGGCGCCGAGATCAGATTGAAATAAGAACTGGTCCGAGAAGCGTATTACATGTGCATTGACCTTAACAAAGGAAATTTAACAGTGCGCTCTCGATCTTTCAATCTAAACATTCGAACATTTGTGGTAGAACAATTACAAGGAAGTGTGCTAGCCCCCTGTAGTGATATTAATGCAAAATGAAGGACAAGTGTTGGAGAACAATATAGGGCCAGTGTGAGTGTTACAAATTCCCAGACTAAGTGGAGGATATGTGGCATTCCTCAAAAGACACTATTTTTCAGTCAAGACAGCGGATACTGGATTACATCCCTGACACAAGCCAGGGAATTTACAGGTCAGCTACAAATACCTGGGTAAGTCCAGTAAGCTTTGTCATTAGTTTCACGGCTTATTGGTCTTTACCATATCAACCCGTAATGGGCGGGCCATCGAGCCCAAACCTGTAAGTATAATCATCAGTATTCAGTTATTGAATGATATACTAACACAACGCTCCTCAGGGGCAATTATTCTCATGCTTACGTTTCACTCAACAGCTCCAGGGTTGTAAAACAACTGTTTCACGTCAGAGGAGTCTGCCGGCTGCAGCTACGGATAGGCTGAGACAGCGACAAAGCTAAGTAACCTTGTTTCCAGTACAGTGGCATAGCTTGTGCTTGTGTTCCACAGAAAAATCCCTACAGGCCTTCACTCTCAGAAAACAGAATAAAATCAAGAGGATCATTATTAAAGATAGACACAACATCAAGACTTAGCATCTTACAGATAGGATGTGATCCTGCGCATTCAATGAAGTCTTGAGAGTGACGGAAGTAGAAGAAAGAGAACCAAGAAAAGGAATGAGAGTCTTCGTCAGCCAGGAAGTAGGAGTATAAGGGATAGAGGAAGCGATTTTCCTCTTCTAAGTTTGAGTTATTTGAGCTATATCTCAATCATGATTCGGTTATAACTCAACTATAACTCAGCTGTTACTCAATTATAAATCAGCCATAATTTACTTTGTTATAATTTAACAATAACTTGCCTATAACTCAGCCATTCTAAAACGTAACCTAATTATCGGCAATTGTTGGCGATATTTAATAAGGTTGTATTGAATATTATATGTATATATATGCAGTAACACACTGCGGCCAGCCAGGGATCGAACCCGCGCTATTTTAACCCTCCTTGTAGGAAACAAGTCAAAGCTCAAGATGCACTTAACCAATGAACCGAAGAATCTTAGGATTGTTTTCTTTCCACGAGGCAGACTAGAGGAACACAAGTTGGATACCCTGCTAACCGCAGCGTGTTATTTCTCAAATACAACATATTCGTGGTGCGCACGGCTTACTGAGGAAGACTTCTGCTCCACTTATGTATATATATATATATATATAACTAACAAAAAGGCACAATACCGTGACTGGAACGATACACAAATAACCCGCACATAAAAGACAGAAGCTTACGACGACGTTTCGGTCCGACTTGGACCATTGACTTTGTCAATGGTCCAAGTCGGACCGAAACGTCGTCGTAAGCTTCTGTCTTTTATGTGCGGGTTATTTGAGTATATATATATATATATATATATATATATATATATATATATATATATATATATATATATATATGTCCCTAGGACAGTTCTAGAGGTGGTACCTCCCTATATATATATATATATATATATATATATATATATATATATATATATATATATATATATATATATATATATATATATATATATATATATATATATGTCGTGCCGAATATGTAAAACTGGCCAATTAGCAACAACTCATTTAAAATTAAGTCCTTTCGTTTAAAGATATATTTTTTTTCATTAATGTTAATGTAAAAAAATTTAATTTTGCACCAAAAGAATCTTCGAAAACTTACCTAACCTTATTTTAACAAGAACAATTTATTTTATACTAACCTAACTAAATATATTTTAAATACGTTTACAGTAATTTAATACTAAACAAACACAATCAAATACATATTTTTCTTTAGGTTCAGATGATTTTGGCGAAATTATTGCTTACAAAAATTTTCACTTGTCCTATATGGCAAGATGAGCGTTGCTATTTAAGCCAAGATCGCAAGTTCTGCCTATTCGGCACTACATATATATATATATATATATATATATATATATATATATATATATATATATATATATATATATATATATATATATATATACGTACACAAGTGAAACAGAATTCCTCCTCAATAAGCCATGCGCGCCGTAAGAGTCGACTAAATTGCCGGTAGCAAGGGGCTGGTAACCACTTATCTTGTATACATTACTAAAATTAAAAAGAGAAACTTTCGTTTTTCGTTTTGGGTTATCCTGTTTCGGTGGGACACGGCCTGCTTGTTGAAAGATTATATATATATATATATATATATATATATATATATATATATATATATATATATATATATATATATATATATATATATACATATATATATATATGTCGTGCCGAATAGGCAGAACTTGCGATCTTGGCTTAAACAGCAACGTTCATCTTGCCATATAGGACAAGTGAAAATTTGTGTATGCAATAATTTCGCCAAAATCATTCTGAACCTAACGAAAAAAATATATTTCACTGTGCTTATTTAATATTAAATTATTGTAAACAAATCTAAATTATATTTAGTTGGGTTAGGCTAAAATAAATTGAGCTTGTTATAATAAGGTTAGGTAAGTTTTCTAAGTTCATTTTGGTGCAAAATTAAAAATTTTTACATCAACATTAATGAAAAAAATATATCTTTAAACGTATAAGAGAAAATTTTAGAAAGGACTTAATTTTAAATGAGTTCTTGCTAATTGACCAGTTTTACATATTCGGCACGACATATATAATGTCGTGCCGAATAGATAAAACTGGTCATTTAGCAAGAACTCATTTAAAATTAAGTCGTTTCTAAACTTTTCTCTTATATATATTTAAAGATAAATTTTTTCATTTATGTTAATATAAAAATTAATGATTTTGTACCAAAAGTACCTTAGGAAACTTAACTAACCTTATTATAACAAGCACAATTTAATTTAGCCTAATCCAACTATATATTTTTTATATGAGTTTATAATAATTTAATAATAAACAAACACAATGAAATATATTTTTTCGCCAGATTCGGAATGATTTTTGCGAAGTTATTGCATACACCAATTTTCGCTTGCTCTGTTCGGCAAGAAGTGCGTTGCTATTTAAGCCATAATCGCAAGTTTTACTTATTCTGCACTACATATATATGTATTATTGGTAGGGATGTGCTAAAGTATCGGTATCGGTCTTCGGGTATCGGCCATTTTTACGGTATCGATGAAAAATGGCCAATTCCAACCGATACTTTTAAAATATAAATATTACTTGCGAGTCTAAAAATTAAAAAAATACCACTACCTCAAGCTCTGGAGGATTACTCACTAAGACACACTCACTCAGTTACTCACTCACTCACTCACACACACACACACACACACACACACACACACACACACACACACACATAATGAATCTAGGAATAGCATTCCGACATCTCGGTAAGGAGTCATTCCTGACCCTGTACACAGTGTACGTCAGGCCCATATTGGAGTATGCAGCTCCAGTCTGGAACACACATCTGGCCAAGCTCGTTTGGAAACTAGAGAAAGTGCAAAGGTTTGCAACGAGACTAGTCCCGGAACTAAGGGGCATGTCCTGCGAGGAGAGGGTAATGGAACTCGACCTGACGAAACTGGAGGACAGGAGGAACAGGGGAGGACATGATAACGACATATAAAATACTGAGAGGAATCCTCGGGGTGGACAGAGACTGGTTGTTCCAGAAATGGGACATAGCAACAAAGAGTTATAATTGGAAGTTGAAGGCTCAGATGAGTCACAGGGATGTTAGGAAGTATTTTTTCAGTCACAGAGTCGTCAGGTAGCGGAAGTCTGGAAACTGAGGTAGTGCAGGCAGTGATAGAGCACTTAGAAGGAAGTAATTTCGTAAGCAGTAATCAACACCAGTTTAGAGGTCCCAAATCTTGTCTTACTAACCTGCTGGAGATCTATGACAAAGTGACAGAAATGAGACAGGAGAGAGAGGGATAGATAGTTTGCATGTACTTGTACTACGAGAAGGCATTTAATACTGTATCTCACAAGAGACTAATGAAAATTCTTGAGTTGTAGACAGGAATAACACTGAATGTACTACTGTGGATGAAAGAGTTCCTTAGTGGAAGGAAAGAGTGAATGTCCAGGAAGAGATGTCAAAATGGGTAAGAGTGACATGAAGGGTCCTGCAATGATCAGTATTAGGACCAGTACTGTTTGTGGTATAAGTGAATGACATGCCAGATGTCAGTATATATGTATATCTTAAACGGGTGATCTATATGATTAAGACCTGTGTTATTAGACGCTTGTTGTCTCTCCTCATGAAGATGGACAACAGAAGAGACTGAAGAAGTATCTGTGTGCTCTTGATTGAACTGAATTTGAATGTCTCCCGTTTCACAGGCGTTATATCATTCATAAGGGTTTAGCTCTTTCTTCCGATTAAAATATGACAATTATGAACGGCAACATTCTTCAATGGCTGATGCATCGTATAAAAATGATGGTTTAGTTACAATTTTTGTTGAATTCTGTGCAATAACTGGAAAACGCATCTTCTGATCAACTTAGAATATCAAGCACTGATGTGTTTTCATCTCATTATGCTAGGTTGTGTAAGTTATTATGTACCAGTTTTATTAATCAAACTGGTTTTTGTTAAATAATTAGATAATGTCTCTTTTGATCAGTAATAATTCACGTTGTTTGATTTTACTTGGTTATCATTGGTTAAATCAATTTAATGTTCTATTATGAGTCTATAACATCAGTGACACTTTAGCAACATTCTTAAATATTGGTATGTTATGCACACTAGGCTTAATTAAATAAAGCTTTCTTTCTTAAAGGCCCGTCACTTTTACCTAGACTAAAGTTTGGATTGATTTTAGCCTGTGTAGGTCCCAGTTCGCTGTTTGGGACGACAACAGAAAAATTGAAATACTGTCGTATATGACTGGCCTAATTCAGGGAACTGGAGCACAGATACAATTCCCTAGATTAAGAGCCTCTCACCAGCATCAAGGAGCTCCCTTGAAGGGCACACTTGGTTGTCACGATCATTGGTACAAGGGACTGGGAGTTAGGGGCTACTGGGATACCTTCCTGGGATCGCACAGCGACTGAAATTCATCTAGTTTAATTTAGCTATTAATATTTATATTTATTTTTAATTTCATGAATTAGAATAATGTACGTTTTTTTTTCTATTTTTCAGACTTTTCCATCAAAGTTTTAAAAACTTAAAACTATGTAATGGAAATGAGTCATGGTAATTCAGTTTAATAATGGAGATTATAATGGACAGAGGTTGCTCAGGTTCTCAACTATAATTTCAGACTTTAAATTTCCATTTATTACAATAAAACACTTTTTTTCCAGTTTAATATAAATGAAAACTATTCGTCAGATCACTAAATTCGGATTTTTTTTTTCAGTTTGTAAGCCTCGTGAGGAAACCTGTAATTAGTAATGAGTAATAACATTATCATCTAGAGAAATTAAGTTATTTAATTTAACCTTCCTGTGTTATTTAATACCCATTGTTCAATAAGCATTCTCTTATACATTGAACAGTTATTGTAATTATAAAAAATACAAAAAATATATAGGAAAAGTATCGATATCGGCCGTAAATTGGGTATCAGAATCGGTAAAAAGTTTGGTATCGTCCCATCACCAGTTAAATAACAAAAAAAAAGCACAATACCGTGACTGGAACGATAAACAAATAACCCGCACATGGAAAAGAGGAGTTTACGACGACGTTTCGGTCCAACTTGGACCATTTACAAAGTCACACTAACGAGGAGAGCAGGATGGGTATATATAGGCAGGAGGTGGTAGTGGTAGTAGTAGCGGAGGGGGAAGGAAGTAGTAGTGGGGAGGTAGTAAGAGTAGGAGGAGCCAATCAAATACTAAGAAAAAGGAGCACTGCAAGGGAGCTGGTGCCCACAGAGGGTAAGAGCAAGAACACGGAGGAGAGGGGGAAACAAATAGATAAGTAAATAAAGAAGGAACAAATACACAGGGCAGAAACCCAAAGGAGAAAAAGGAAAAAAGGAAAGGGGAAGAGGGAGAAGAAGAAAAAGGAGGAACCAGGTCAAGTCACGGGTGTTGTGAAGTTTGAAACATTTTACAATGTAGTGGGAGAGGAAGACATCTACAGAGACTAAGCCAGGGCTAAGATTCATACAAGGAAAGTTGTGTATTAGGGAGGATTCAACCAGACGGCGACTGTTAAAGTTGGAAGTAGGGAAGACAGTTTTAGCAGAAGACCAGCCAATAGGATGGCTGTGATCTCTGACATGACAGAAAAGAGCATTGTTAGTGTCGGCAAGCCTAACACTATTTTTGTGCTCCCTAAGTCTGTCAGAAAGAGATCGACCAGTTTCTCCAAAGTATTGAAGAGGACAAGAGCAACAAAAAACAGTAGACACCAGGAGCATCTGTAGAGGGAGGAGAGGTATGAACGAGATTAGTGCCTATATATACCCATCCTGCTCTCCTTCTCGTTAGTGTGACTTTGTAAGTGGTCCAAGTCGGACCGAAACGTCGTCGTAAGCTCCTTTCTTTTATGTGCGGGTTATTTGTGTATCACCAGTTAAAATAAGTTGGTTGTTATGTGTGAGAATATAACTGGTTACACTTGTTTCCTGTCAAGATGTTAACTCTGGTAACATCGATGTCTGGTTTTAACAGTTTGTACAAGCTCTTTAGATATCTGTGTCACCTCGTAATTGAATAAGATGGGCAGCTGCAGCCAATTACAACTCTGCTTTGATGATCAGCTGCAGCCAATTCGATTGAGGGGGGTCATTGATGACTTGTCTAGGACTTTAAACTGATAGGTTATAGAGGTATGGTTGTCAGTGGGAAACAATCAGGCTGCAGTGCTAGGGTTGAAAACTGCAGATATAACCAGGATACCTCAGGGATATGTTTAAAAGACAATATTCAAATTAAAGTTCCTAGTAAAGGCAAAGCAACTGATCAACAAAGATAATAGAGGGCAACGAGTGACTAGCTTCCTTAAGGTTTACTATACATATAGTAGGAGTCTAAGAAATAAGATAGATAAGCTGAGTTTACTTGCAAGTGTAGGTAATATAGATATTATTGCTATAACAGAGACCTGGTTCAACTTGAAATACAGAGAAATGCCTTCTGAATGCAACATACAGGGTTATGAACTATTCCATACTGATAGGGTCAACAGGAAGGGTGGTGGAGTGGCGATGTATGTTAAAAATAATTTAAATTGTTGTGTGGACAAAATATAAGACACAATATCGGACACAGAATCGGTTTGGCTACAGTTTCTCGAGGGTCGTGAAAAGTTAATTTTGGGTGTAATATATAGGCCCCCAAACCTTGATAGGGAGTACAGTAACCTGTTATGGGACGAAATTCATAAGGCATCTAGATATGAAAATGTTGTGTTAATGGGAAATTTTAACTTTAGACAAATTGATTGGAACAATGTGACAGGAAATCTTGAGTCTAGTGACTTTCTTGATTCGGTTCAGGATTGCTTTTTAAAACGGTTTGTGATAACCAACTAGAGGAAACAATCTACTTGACTTGGTTCTTGCCAACAAAGAATCACTAGTTAATAATCTAGAGGTTAATGATGAGCTAGGAGAAAGTGATAACAAATCACTTAGTTTCAATATATCATGGAGTTACCCGGATAACTGCAATCAAATCTTTGTCCCAGACTTTCGCTTGGCCGATTTCATGGGACCGAGAAATTACCTGGGTGGGCTACATTGGGATATCCTGACTATGGGTCAGGTAGGTGATCTTGGTTGCTAATATGACGTTTTTCAGAGCATAGTTCTAGCTGCGCAGACAACTTTTGTTTGGAGTAAGGAAATTAGATCTAACAAAAATGATCCCATATGGATAATCAGTAGATTAAAACATCTCATTGGTCAAAAGAGAGGCATACATAGGCGCATGAAAAGAGGGGATGGGCAGTTAAGAAATCAATATATTCAATTAAAGAGAAAAAAAAAAGTAATAAGAAAAGCAAAAAGGGATTATGAGGCTAAGGTCTCAAGGGATTCGAAGAATAACCCAAAAGGGTTCTTTCAGGTATATAGAAGAAAGATTAGGGACAAGATTGGCCCACTTAAGAGTAACTCTGGTCAGATCACTGACAGTGATAAGAATGTGTGTGAAATTTTCAATTCTTACTTCCTCTCAGTTTTTACCCAGGAAAATACTAGCGAAATTCCAGAAATAATAGATTATGTAGAACAGGATGATAAACTATGCACGACTGAGGTAACTAGTGACATGGTCCTCAGACAAATAGAGATATTAAACCCTAACAAATTCCCAGGCCCTGATGAAATGTTTGCAGGGATGTTAAAGGAATGTAAAGAGGAACTTAGCATACCTTTGGCTAATCTTTTCAACATATTACTACATAATGGCTTAGTGCCTGACAAGTGGAAAATGGCAAATGTAATACGTATTTATAAGGCAGGTGACAGGTCCTTAGCTTCGAACTATAGACCAAAAAGCCTTACCTCCCTAGTGGGAAAATTTATGGAATCAATAATTGCCGAAGCAATTCGTAGCCATCTCGAAAGGTATAAATTGAGAATTGAATCTCAGCACGGTTTTACAAAGGGGCGTTCCTGTCTTACGAATTTACTAACTTTCTTCACTAAGGTATTTTAGGAGGTAGATCATGGTAATGAAAATGATATTATGTATATGGACTTCAGTAAGGCTTTCGACAGAGTTTCAAATCAGAGGCTACTAAGGAAACTTAAGGCACACGGAACAGGAGGAGAAATTTTTTCCTGGGTTGAGGCATGGTTGACGAATAGGCAGCAGAGAGTTTGCATAAATGGGGAGAAATCAGAATGGGTGCACGTCACAAGCGGTGCTCCACAGGGGTCAGTGTTGGGCCCCTTGTTGTTCACAGTCTACTTAAACGACATAGATGAGGGAATAAATAGCAACATAAGCAAATTTGCTGATGACATCAAAATAGGCCGTCCAATTCATTCTAATGAGGACATTAGAACACTCAAGGATGATTTGAATAGACTCATGCAGTGGTCGGAGAAGCGGCAGATACAGTTTAATATAGACAAATGCAAAGTTCTAAATGTTGGATAGGAAAATAACC
Source organism: Cherax quadricarinatus (assembly GCF_038502225.1). Lineage (NCBI taxonomy): Eukaryota > Metazoa > Arthropoda > Malacostraca > Decapoda > Parastacidae > Cherax > Cherax quadricarinatus. Next base: position 6,560,879 of record NC_091341.1, read on the forward strand.
ATGCCACATATAAACTAAATAATGTAGATCTTATATTACGGATTGCGAAAAGGATTTAGGAGTTCTGGTTGGTAGTAATCTAAAACCAAGACAACAGTGCATAAGTGTTCACAATAAAGCTAACAGAATCTTTGGCTTCATAGCAAGAAGTATAAATAATAGAGGTTATCAGGATGTTCAACTCTATATGTCCTTGGTTAGGCCTCATTTAGACTATGCTGCACAGTTTTGGTCACCGTATTACAGAATGGATATAAATGCACTGGAAAACGTGCAAAGGAGGATGACAAAGTTGATCCCATGTATCAGAAATCTTCCTTATCAGGATAGACTAAGGGCCTTGAATCTGCACTCTCTGGAAAGGCGTAGAATTAGGGGGGATATGATTGAGATGTATAAAAGGAAAACAGGAATTAATAAAGGGGATGTAAATAGCGTGCTAAAAACATCTAACATAGACAGGACTCGCAGCAAAGGTTTTAAACTGGAAAAATTCAGATTCAGGAAGGATATAGGAAAGCACTGGTTTGGTAATAGAGTTGTGGATGAGTGGAACAAACTCCCGAGTACCGTTATACACGCTAAGACGTTGTGTAGTTTTAAAAATAGGCTGGATAAATACATGAGTGGGTGTGGGTGGGTGTGAGTTGGACCTGACCAGCTTGCGCTACTAGTTCGGATGCAGTGCTCCACCCTTAAATGACGTGTCTGACCTCACAAGGTCAAGGTATTGGCTTAAGCCGGTGGGAGAATTGGAGCTGCCTCGCATAAGCCAGTAGGCCTGTTGCAGTGTTCGTTCTTTATGTTCTTAAGATCAGCTGCAGCCTACAAAAATCATTCATTAGATGAGTAGCTGCATTGAGTAACATCAATCAGAATTTTCTTTTAGATGGGCAGGTGCAACAGGTCACAACATTCCCTGCAATAAGCAGCAACTACCAATGACAACCCTTAGATAAGCAGCAACTACCAATGACAACCCTTAGAAAAGCAGCAATTGCCAATGACAATCCCTAGATAAGCAGCAACTACCAATGACAACACTTAGATGAGCAGCAACTACCAATGACAACCCCTAGATAAGCAGCAACTACTAATGACAGCCATTAGATAAGCAGCAACTACCAATTACAACCCCTAGATAAGCAACAACCATTGACAACCCCTAGATAAGCAGCAACTACCAATGACAACCCTTAGATAAGCAGCAACTACCAATGACAACCCTTAGATAAGCAGCAACTACCAATGACAACCCTCAGATAAGCAGCAACTGGCAATGACAACCCTTAGATAAGCAGCAACTACCAATTACAACCTTTAGATAAGCAGTAACTACCAATGACAACCCTTAGATCAGCAGCAATTATCAATGACAACTCCCAGATGAGCAGCAACTACCAATGACAACTCTCAGAGAAGCAGCAACTAACAATGATAACCCTTAGATAAGCAGCAACTACTAATGACAACTCACAGATGAGCAGGAACTACCAATGACAACTCTCAGATAAGCAGCAACTAACAATGATAACCCTTAGATAAGCAGCAACTGGCAATGACAACCCTTAGATAAGCAGCAATTACAAATGACAACCCTTAGAAAAGCAGCAAATTCCAATGACAACCCTTAGATAAGCAACAACAACCCATGACAACCCTTAGATAAGCAGCAACTGCCAATGACAACCCTTAGATGAGCAGCAACTATCAATGGCAACCCTTAGATAAGCAGCAACTGGCAAAGATAACCCCTAGATAAGCAGTAACTACCAATCACAACCCTTAGAAAAGCAGCAACTACCATTGACATCCCTTAGATAAGCAGAAAATACCAATGACAACCCTTAGATAAGCAGCAAATAGCAATGACAACCTTTAGATAAGCAGTAACTACCAATGACATCCCTTAGATAAGCAGCAACAACCAATGACAACCCTTAGATAAGGAGCAACTACCAATGACAACCCTTAGATAAGCAGGAACTGGCAATGACAACCCTTAGATAAGCAGCAACTTCCAATGACAACCCTTAGATAAGCAGCAACTGGCAATGGCATCCCCTAGATAAGCAGCAACTACCAACACACAACCTTTAGATAAGCAGCAACTACCAATGACAACCTTTAGATAAGCAGCAACTACAAATGACAACCCTTAGATAAGCAGCAAATAGCAATGACAACCCTTAGATGAGCAGCAGCTACCAATGACAATGCTTGGATAAGCAGCAACTAAATGACATCCCATAGATAAGCAGCAACTGGCAATGACAACCCTTAGATAAGCAGCAAATCCCAATGACATCGTTTAGATAAGCAGCAACTGGCAATGACAACCCTTAGATAAGCAGCAACTACCAATGACAACCCTTATATAAGCAGCAAATACCAATGACATCGTTTAGATAAGTAGCAACTACCAATGACATCCCTTAGATAAGCAGCAACTGGCAAAGACAACAATTAGCTAAGCAGCAACTACCAATGACAACCCTTAAATAAGCAGCAACTGGCAATGACAACCCTTAGATAAGCAGCAAATAGCAATGACAACCTTTAGATAAGCAGCAACTACCAATGACATCCCTTAGATAAGCAGCAACTACAGATGACAACCATTAGACAAGCAGTAACTACCAATGACATCCATTAGATAAGCAGCAACTACCAATGACAACCCTTAGATAAGGAGCAATTACCAATGACAACCATTTGATAATCAGCAACTGGCAATAACTCTTAGATAAGCTGCAACTACCAATGGCAACCCTTTGATATGCAGCAACTACCAATGACAACGCTTAGATAAGCAGCAACTACCAATGGCAGCCTTTAAGTAAGCAGCAAATACCAATGACATCCTCTAGACAAGCAGCAACTTCGAATGACAACCCTTAGAAAAGCAGCAACCGCCAATGACAACCATTAGATAAGCAGGAACTACCAATGACAACCCTTAGATAAGCAGCAACTACCAAAAACAACCTTTAGATATGAAGCAACTACCAATGACATCCCTTAGATAAGCAGCAACTACCAATGGCAACCCTTAGGTAAGCAGCAACTGGAAATGACAACCCTTAGATCAGCAGCAACTACCAATGACAACTCCCAGATGAGCAGCAACTGCCAATGACAACCCTTAGATAAGCAGCAATTGGCAAAGATAACCCCTAGATAAGCAGTAACTAGCAATCACAACCCTTAGAAAAGCAGCAACTACCATTGACATCCCTTAGATAAGCAGAAAATACCAATGACAACCCTTAGATAAGCAGCAACTGGCAATGACAACCCTTAGGTAAGCAGCAAATCCCAATGACATCGTTTAGATAAGAAGCAACTACCAATGACATCCTTTAGATAAGCAGCAACTGGCAATGACAACCCTTAGATAAGCAGCAAATAGCAATGACTACCATTAGATAAGCAGCAACTACCAATGACATCCCTTAGATAAGCAGCAACTACCGATGACAACCATTAGATAAGCAGTAACTACCAATGACATCCCTTAGATAAGCAGCAACAACCAATGGCAACCCTTAGATAAGGAGCAACTACCAATGACAACCCTTAGATAAGCAGGAACTGGCAATGACAACCCTTAGATAAGTAGCAACTACCAATGACAACCCTTAGATAAGCAGCAACTGGCAATGGCATCCCCTAGATAAGCAGCAACTACCAACACACAACCTTTAGATAAGCAGCAACTACCAATGACAACCCTTAGATAAGCAGCAAATAGCAATGACAACCCTTAGATGAGCAGCAACTACCAATGACAACCCTTAGATAAGCAGCAACTGGCAATGACAACCCTTAGATAAGCAGCAAATGGCAATGACAACCCTTAGATAAGCAGCAACTGGCAATGACAACCCTTAGATAAGCAGCAACTACCAATGACAACCCTTAGATAAGCAGCAACTACCAATGACAATCCTTAGATAATAAGCAACTACCAATGACAACCCTTAGATAAGCAGTAACTGGCAATGACAACCCTTAGATAAGCAGCAACTACCAATGACAACCCTTAGATAAGCAGCAACTACCAATGACAACCCTTAGACGAGCAGCAACTACCAATGACAACCCTTAGATAAGCAGCAACTGGCAATGACAACACTTAGAAAGCAGCACCTGGCAATGACAACCCTTAGATCAGCAGCAACTACCAATGAAAACACTTAGATAAGCAGCAACTACCAATGACAACCCTTAGATAAACAGCAACTGGCAATGACAACCCTTAGATCAGCAGCAACTACCAATGAAAACACTTAGATAAGCAGCAACTACCAATGACAACCCTTAGATAAGCAGCAACTACCAATGACAACCCTTAGACGAGCAGCAACTACCAATGACAACCCTTGGATAAGCAGCAACTGGCAATGACAACACATAGATAAGCAGCAACTGGCAATGACAACCCTTAGATCAGCAGCAACTACCAATGAAAACACTTAGATAAGCAGCAACTACCAATGACAACCCTTAGATAAACAGCAACTGGCAATGGCAACCCTCAGATCAGCAGCAACTACCAATGACAACTCCCAGATGAGCAGCAACTACCAATGACAACCCTTAGATCAGCAGCAATTATCAATGACAACTCCCAGATGAGCAGCAACTACCAATGACAACTCTCAGATAAGCAGCAACTAACAATGACAACCCTTAGATAAGCAGCAACTACTAATGACAACTCACAGATGAGCAGCAACTACCAATGACAACTCTCAGATAAGCAGCAACTAACAATGACAACCCTTAGATAAGCAGCAACTGGCAATGACAACCCTTAGATAAGCAGCAATTACCAATGACAACCCTTAGAAAAGCAGCAAATTCTAATGGCAACCCTTAGATAAGCAGCAACAACCCATGACAACCCTTAGATAAGCAGCAACTGGCAATGACAACCCTTAGATCAGCAGCAACTACCAATGACAACCCTTAGATAAGCAGCAACTACCAATGACAACTCTCAGATAAGCAGCAACTACCAATGACAACCCTTAGATAAGCAGCAACTGGCAATGGCATCCCCTAGATAAGCAGCAACTACCAACACACAACCTTTAGATAAGCAGCAACTACCAATGACAACCCTTAGATAAGCAGCAAATAGCAATGACAACCCTTAGATGAGCAGCAACTACCAATGACAACCCTTAGATAAGCAGCAACTGGCAATGACAACTTTTAGATAAGCAGCAAATGGCAATGACAACCCTTAGATAAGTAGCAACTGGCAATGACAACCCTTAGATAAGCAGCAACTACCAATGACAACCCTTAGATAAGCAGCAATTACCAATGACAACCCTTAGATGAGCAGCAACTACCAATGACAATCCTTAGACAATAAGCAACTACCAATGACAACCCTTAGATATGCAGTAACTGGCAATGACAACCCTTAGATAAGCAGCAACTACCAATGACAACCCTTAGATAAGCAGCAACTACCAATGACAACCCTTAGACGAGCAGCAACTACCAATGACAACCCTTAGATAAGCAGCAACTGGCAATGACAACACTTAGATAAGCAGCACCTGGCAATGACAACCCTTAGATCAGCAGCAACTACCAATGAAAACACTTAGATAAGCAGCAACTACCAATGACAACCCTTAGATAAACAGCAACTGGCAATGACAACCCTTAGATCAGCAGCAACTACCAATGAAAACACTTAGATAAGCAGCAACTACCAATGACAACCCTTAGATAAGCAGCAACTACCAATGACAACCCTTAGACGAGCAGCAACTACCAATGACAACCCTTAGATAAGCAGCAACTGGCAATGACAACACATAGATAAGCAGCAACTGGCAATGACAACCCTTAGATCAGCAGCAACTACCAATGAAAACACTTAGATAAGCAGCAACTACCAATGACAACCCTTAGATAAACAGCAACTGGCAATGACAACCCTTAGATCAGCAGCAACTACCAATGACAACTCCCAGATGAGCAGCAACTACCAATGACAACCCTTAGATCAGCAGCAATTATCAATGACAACTCCCAGATGAGCAGCAACTACCAATGACAACTCTCAGATAAGCAGCAACTAACAATGACAACCCTTAGATAAGCAGCAACTGGCAATGACAACCCTTAGATAAGCAGCAATTACCAATGACAACCCTTAGAAAAGCAGCAAATTCCAATGGCAACCCTTAGATAAGCAGCAACAACCCATGACAACCCTTAGATAAGCAGCAACTGGCAATGACAACCCTTAGATAAGCAGCAACTACCAATGACAACCCTTAGATAAGCAGCAACTACCAATGACAACCCTCAGATGAGCAGCAACTACCAATGACAACCCTTAGATAAGCAGCAACTACCAATGACAACCCTTAGATAAGCAGCAACTACCAATGACAACCCTTAGATAAGCAGCAACTACCAATGACAACCAATAGATAAGCAGCAACTGCCAATGACAACCCTTAGATGAGCAGCAACTATCAATGGCAACCCTTAGATAAGCAGCAACTGGCAATGACAACCCTTAGATAAGCAGCAACTGGCAAAGATAACCCCTAGAAAAGCAGTAACTACCAATCACAACCCTTAGAAAAGCAGCAACTACCATTGACATCCCTTAGATAAGCAGAAAATACCAATGACAACCCTTAGATAAGCAGCAACTGGCAGTGACAACCTTTAGGTAAGCAGCAAATACAAATGACATCGTTTAGATAAGAAACAACTACCAATGACATCCTTTAGATAAGCAGCAACTGGCAATGACAACCCTTAGATAAGCAGCAAATAGCAATGACAACCTTTAGATAAGCAGCAACTACCAATGACATCCCTTAGATAAGCAGCAACTACCGATGACAACCATTAGATAAGCAGTAACTACCAATGACATCCCTTAGATAAGCAGCAACAACCAATGGCAACCCTTAGATAAGGAGCAACTACCAATGACAACGCTTAGATAAGCAGGAACTGGCAATGACAACCCTTAGATAAGTAGCAACTACCAATGACAACCCTTAGATAAGCAGCAACTGGCAATGGCATCCCCTAGATAAGCAGCAACTACCAACACACAACCTTTAGATAAGCAGCAACTACCAATGACAACCCTTAGATAAGCAGCAAATAGCAATGACAACCCTTAGATGAGCAGCAACTACCAATGACAACCCTTAGATAAGCAGCAACTGGCAATGACAACCCTTAGATAGGCAGCAATTACCAATGACAACCCTTAGAAAAGCAGTAACTACCAATGAGAACCCGTAGATAAGCAGCAACTACCAATGACAACCCTTAGATAAGCAGCAACTACCAATGACAATCCTTAGATAATAAGCAACTACCAATGACAACCCTTAGATAAGCAGTAACTGGCAATGACAACCCTTAGATAAGCAGCAACTACCAATGACAACCCTTAGATAAGCAGCAACTACCAATGACAACCCTTAGACGAGCAGCAACTACCAATGACAACCCTTAGATAAGCAGCAACTGGCAATGACAACACTTAGAAAGCAGCACCTGGCAATGACAACCCTTAGATCAGCAGCAACTACCAATGAAAACACTTAGATAAGCAGCAACTACCAATGACAACCCTTAGATAAACAGCAACTGGCAATGACAACCCTTAGATCAGCAGCAACTACCAATGAAAACACTTAGATAAGCAGCAACTACCAATGACAACCCTTAGATAAGCAGCAACTACCAATGACAACCCTTAGACGAGCAGCAACTACCAATGACAACCCTTGGATAAGCAGCAACTGGCAATGACAACACATAGATAAGCAGCAACTGGCAATGACAACCCTTAGATCAGCAGCAACTACCAATGAAAACACTTAGATAAGCAGCAACTACCAATGACAACCCTTAGATAAACAGCAACTGGCAATGGCAACCCTCAGATCAGCAGCAACTACCAATGACAACTCCCAGATGAGCAGCAACTACCAATGACAACCCTTAGATCAGCAGCAATTATCAATGACAACTCCCAGATGAGCAGCAACTACCAATGACAACTCTCAGATAAGCAGCAACTAACAATGACAACCCTTAGATAAGCAGCAACTACTAATGACAACTCACAGATGAGCAGCAACTACCAATGACAACTCTCAGATAAGCAGCAACTAACAATGACAACCCTTAGATAAGCAGCAACTGGCAATGACAACCCTTAGATAAGCAGCAATTACCAATGACAACCCTTAGAAAAGCAGCAAATTCTAATGGCAACCCTTAGATAAGCAGCAACAACCCATGACAACCCTTAGATAAGCAGCAACTGGCAATGACAACCCTTAGATCAGCAGCAACTACCAATGACAACCCTTAGATAAGCAGCAACTACCAATGACAACTCTCAGATAAGCAGCAACTACCAATGACAACCCTTAGATAAGCAGCAACTGGCAATGGCATCCCCTAGATAAGCAGCAACTACCAACACACAACCTTTAGATAAGCAGCAACTACCAATGACAACCCTTAGATAAGCAGCAAATAGCAATGACAACCCTTAGATGAGCAGCAACTACCAATGACAACCCTTAGATAAGCAGCAACTGGCAATGACAACCCTTAGATAAGCAGCAAATGGCAATGACAACCCTTAGATAAGCAGCAACTGGCAATGACAACCCTTAGATAAGCAGCAACTACCAATGACAACCCTTAGATAAGCAGCAACTGCCAATGACAACCCTTAGATGAGCAGCAACTACCAATGACAATCCTTAGACAATAAGCAACTACCAATGACAACCCTTAGATATGCAGTAACTGGCAATGACAACCCTTAGATAAGCAGCAACTACCAATGACAACCCTTAGATAAGCAGCAACTACCAATGACAACCCTTAGACGAGCAGCAACTACCAATGACAACCCTTAGATAAGCAGCAACTGGCAATGACAACACTTAGATAAGCAGCACCTGGCAATGACAACCCTTAGATCAGCAGCAACTACCAATGAAAACACTTAGATAAGCAGCAACTACCAATGACAACCCTTAGATAAACAGCAACTGGCAATGACAACCCTTAGATCAGCAGCAACTACCAATGAAAACACTTAGATAAGCAGCAACTACCAATGACAACCCTTAGATAAGCAGCAACTACCAATGACAACCCTTAGACGAGCAGCAACTACCAATGACAACCCTTAGATAAACAGCAACTGGCAATGACAACACATAGATAAGCAGCAACTGGCAATGACAACCCATAGATCAGCAGCAACTACCAATGAAAACACTTAGATAAGCAGCAACTACCAATGACAACCCTTAGATAAACAGCAACTGGCAATGACAACCCTTAGATCAGCAGCAACTACCAATGACAACTCCCAGATGAGCAGCAACTACCAATGACAACCCTTAGATCAGCAGCAATTATCAATGACAACTCCCAGATGAGCAGCAACTACCAATGACAACTCTCAGATAAGCAGCAACTAACAATGACAACCCTTAGATAAGCAGCAACTGGCAATGACAACCCTTAGATAAGCAGCAATTACCAATGACAACCCTTAGAAAAGCAGCAAATTCCAATGGCAACCCTTAGATAAGCAGCAACAACCCATGACAACCCTTAGATAAGCAGCAACTGGCAATGACAACCCTTAGATCAGCAGCAACTACCAATGACAACCCTTAGATAAGCAGCAACTACCAATGACAACTCTCAGATAAGCAGCAACTACCAATGACAACCCTTAGATAAGCAGCAACTACCAATGACAACCCTTAGATAAGCAGCAACTGGCAATGACAAACCTTAGATAAGCAGCAACTACCAATGACAACCAATAGATAAGCAGCAACTGCCAATGACAACCCTTAGATGAGCAGCAACTATCAATGGCAACCCTTAGATAAGCAGCAACTGACAATGACAACCCTTAGATAAGCAGCAACTGGCAAAGATAACCCCTAGATAAGCAGTAACTACCAATCACAACCCTTAGAAAAGCAGCAACTACCATTGACATCCCTTAGATAAGCAGAAAATACCAATGACAACCCTTAGATAAGCAGCAACTGGCAGTGACAACCTTTAGGTAAGCAGCAAATACAAATGACATCGTTTAGATAAGAAACAACTACCAATGACATCCTTTAGATAAGCAGCAACTGGCAATGACAACCCTTAGATAAGCAGCAAATAGCAATGACAACCTTTAGATAAGCAGCAACTACCAATGACATCCCTTAGATAAGCAGCAACTACCGATGACAACCATTAGATAAGCAGTAACTACCAATGACATCCCTTAGATAAGCAGCAACAACCAATGGCAACCCTTAGATAAGGAGCAACTACCAATGACAACGCTTAGATAAGCAGGAACTGGCAATGACAACCCTTAGATAAGTAGCAACTACCAATGACAACCCTTAGATAAGCAGCAACTGGCAATGGCATCCCCTAGATAAGCAGCAACTACCAACACACAACCTTTAGATAAGCAGCAACTACCAATGACAACCTTTAGATAAGCAGCAACTACCAATGACAACCCTTAGATAAGCAGCAAATAGCAATGACAACCCTTAGATGAGCAGCAACTACCAATGACAATCCTTGGATAAGCAGCAACTAAATGACATCCCATAGATAAGCAGCAACTGGCAATGACAAAGCTTAGATAAGCAGCAAATACAAATGACATCGTTTAGATAAGCAGCAACTGGCAATGTCAACCCTTAGATAAACAGCAACTGGCAATGACAACCCTTAGATAAGCAGCAAATAGCAATGACAACCTTTAGAAAAGCAGTAACTACCGATGACAACCATTAGATAAGCAGCAACTGGCAAAGACAACAATTAGCTAAGCAGCAACTACCAATGACAACCCTTAAATAAGCAGCAACTAGCAATGACAACGATTAGATAAGCAGCAATTACCAATGACAACCTTTAGATGAGCAGCAACTACCAATGACAACCCTTAGAAAAGCAGCAACTACCAATGACAACCATTAGATAAGCAGGAACTACCAATGGCAACCCCTAGATAAGCAGCAACTACCAATGACAACCCTTAGATAAGCAGCAAATACCAATGACAACCCTTAGATAAGGAGCAATTACCATTGACAACCATTTGATAATCAGCAACTGGCAATAACACTTAGATAAGCTGCAACTACCAATGGCAACCCTTTGATATGCAGCAACTACCAATGACAACGCTTAGATAAGCAGCAACTGCCAATGACAACCTTTAAGTAAGCAGCAACTACCAATGACATCCTCTAGACAAGCAGCAACTTCGAATGACAACCCTTAGAAAAGCAGCAACTGCCAATGACAACCATTAGATAAGCAGGAACTACCAATGACAACCCTTAGATAAGCAGCAACTACCAACAACAACCTTTAGATATGCAGCAACTACCAATGACATCCCTTAGATAAGCAGCAGCTACCAATGGCAACCCTTAGGTAAGCAGCAACTGGAAATGACAACCCTTAGATCAGCAGCAACTACCAATGACAACTCCCAGATGAGCAGCAACTGCCAATGACAACCTTTAGATAAGCAGCAACTTTCATTGACAACCCTTAGATAAGCAGCAAATACCAATGACAACCCTTAGATCAGCAGCAACTACCAATGACAACCCTTGGATAAGCAGCAACTACCAATGACAACCCTTAGATAAGCAGCAACTCCCAATGACAACCCTTAGATGAGCAGCAACTACCAATGACAATCCTTAGATAATAAGCAACTACCAATGACAACCCTTAGATAAGCAGTAACTGGCAATGACAACCCTTAGATAAGCAGCAACTACCAATGACAACCCTTAGATGAGCAGCAACTACCAATGACAACCCTTAGACGAGCAGCAACTACTAATGACAACCCTTAGATAAGCAGCAACTGGCAGTGACAACACTTAGATAAGCAGCACCTGGCAATGACAACCCTTAGATCAGCAGCAACTACCAATGAAAACACTTAGATAAGCAGCAACTACCAATGACAACCCTTAGATAAAGAGCAACTGGCAATGACAACCCTTAGATCAGCAGCAACTACCAATGAAAACACTTAGATAAGCAGCAACTACCAATGACAACCCTTAGATAAGCAGCAACTACCAATGACAACCCTTAGACGAGCAGCAACTACAAATGACAACCCTTAGATAAGCAGCAACTGGCAATGACAACACATAGATAAGCAGCAACTGGCAATGACAACCCTTAGATCAGCAGCAACTACCAATGAAAACACTTAGATAAGCAGCAACTACCAATGACAACCCTTAGATAAACAGCAACTGGCAATGACAACCCTTAGATCAGCAGCAACTACCAATGACAACTCTCAGATAAGAAGCAACAACCAATTTCAACCCTTAGTTAAGCAGCAACTGGCAATGACAACCCTTAGATAAGCATCAACTACCAATGACAACCCTTAGAAAAGCAGCAACTACCAATGACAACTCTTAGACAAGCAGTACCTACCAATGACAACCCTTAGATAAGCAGGAACTACCAATGACAACCCTTAGAAAAGCAGCAACTACCAATGACAACATTAGATAAGCAACAACCCTTAGAAAAGCAGGAACTACCAATGACAACCCTTAGATAAGCAGCAACTACCAATGACAACCCTTAGATAAGCAGCAACTACCAATGACAACCCTCAGATGAGCAGCAACTACCAATGACAACCCTCAGATTAGCAGCAACTGGCAATGACAACCCTTAGATAAGCAGCAACTGCAAATGACAACCCTTAGAAAAGCAGCAACTACCAATGACAACCCTTAGAAAAGCAGGAACTACCAATGACAACCCTTAGATAAGCAGCAACTACCAATGACAACCCTTAGATAAGCAACAACCCTTAGAAAAGCAGGAACTACCAATGACAACCCTTAGATAAGCAGCAACTACCAATGACAACCCTTAGATAAGCAGCAACTACCAATGACAACATTAGATAAGCAACAACCCTTAGAAAAGCAGGAACTACCAATGACAACCCTTAGAAAAGCAGCAACTACCAATGACAACATTAGATAAGCAACAACCCTTAGATAAGCAGCAACTGGCAATGACAACCCTTAGAAAAGCAGCAACTAAAAATAACAACCCTTAGATAAGCAGCAACTACCAATGACAACCCTTAGATAAGCAGCAACTACCAATGACATGCGTAAGATGAGTAGCAACTGCCAATGACAACTCTTAGATCAGCAGCAACTATCAATAACAACCCTCAGACGAGCAGCAACTACCAATGACAACCCTCAGATGAGCAGCAACTGGCAATGACAACCCTTAGATAAGGAGCAACTGCCAATGACAACTCTTAGATAAGCAGCAACTGCCAATGACAACTCTTAGATAAGCAGCAACTGCCAATGACAACCCTTAGATAAGGAGCAACTACCAATGACAACCATTAGAAAAGCAGCAACTACCAATGATAACCCTTAGATAAGCAGCAACTGCCAATGACAAGTCTTAGATAAGCAGCAACTGCCATTGACAACTCTTAGATAAGCAGCAACTGCCAATGACAACCCTTAGATAAGGAGCAACTACCAATGACAACCATTAGAAAAGCAGCAACTACCAATGATAACCCATAGATAAGCAGCAACTGCCAATGACAACTCTTAGATAAGCAGCAACTGCCAATGACAACTCTTAGATAAGCAGCAACTTCCAATGACAATCCTTAGAAAAGCAGCAACTACAAACGACAACCCTCAGATGAGCAGCAACAACAACCAGTCACAGTTAAACCCTCTATAGTATAACCTACATTTTAATGTTTTCTCGGGGAAAAATTACATCACCTGATGCGAGTCTTTGTCATGAGATTTATTTATTGAAGGGCAAAGCAACGGCTAGCGTGTGCTGCTACAGTGTGTCCTGCTACAGTGTGTGCTGCTACAGTGTGTGTGCTGCTACAGTGTGTGTGCTGCTACAGTGTGTGTGCTGCTACAGTGGTGTGTCCTGCTACAGTGGTGTGTGTTGCTACAGTGGTGTGTCCTGCTACAGTGGTGTGTCCTGCTACAGTTGTGTGTCCTGCTACAGTGGTGTGTCCTGCTACAGTGGTGTGTCCTGCTACAGTGGTGTGTGCTGCTACAGTGGTGTGTGCTGCTACAGTGGTGTGTGCTGCTACAGTGGTGTGTGTTGCTACAGTGGTGTGTCATGCTACAGTGGTGTGTCCTGCTACAGTGGTGTGTACTGCTACAGTGGTGTGTACTGCTACAGTGGTGTGTGCTGCTACAGTGGTGTGTACTGCTACAGTGGTGTGTACTGCTACAGTGATGTGTGCTGCTTCAGTGGTATGTACTGCTACAGTGGTATGTACTGCTACAGTGGTGTGTCCTGCTACAGTGGTCAGTGCTGCTACAGTGGTCAGTGCTGCTAGAGTGGTGTGTCCTGCTACAGTGGTGTGTACTGGTACAGTGGTATGTCCTGCTACAGTGGTGTTTCCTGCGACAGTGGTGTGTCCTGCGACAGTGGTGTGTCCTGCTACAGTGGTGTGTGTTGCTACAGTGGTGTGTGCTGCTACAATTGTGTGTCCTGCTACAGTGGTGTGTCCTGCTTCAGTGGTGTGTGCTGCTACAGTGGTGTGTGCTGCTACAGTGGTATGTACTGCTACAGTGGTGTGTCCTGCTACAGTGGTCAGTGCTGCTACAGTGGTGTGTCCTGCTACAGTGGTGTGTACTGGTACAGTGGTGTGTTCTGCTACAGTGGTGAGTGCTACTACAGTGGTGTGTCCTGCTACAGTGGTGTGTGCTGCTACAGTGGTGTGTGCTGCTACAGTGGTGTGTGCTGCTACAGTGGTGTGGTGCTACAGTGGTGTGTGCTCTTACAGTGGTGTGTGCTGACACAGTGTGTGCTGCTACAGTTGTATGTCCTGCTACAGTGGTGTGTGCTGCTAAAGTGGTTTGTCCTGCTACAGTGGTGTGTCCTGATACAGTGATGTGTACTGCTACAGTGGTGTGTGCTGCTACAGTGGTGTGTCCTGCTACAGTGGTGTCCTGCTATAGTGGTGTGTCCTGCTACAGTGGTGTGTCCTGCTACAGTGGTGTGTCCTGCTACAGTGGTGTGTCCTGCTACAGTACTGTGTCCTGCTACAGTTGTGTGTCCTGTTACAGAGGTGTGTTCTGCTACAGTGGTGTCCTGCTACAATGGTGTGTCCTGCTACAGTGGTGTGTCTTTCTGCAGTGGTGTGTGCTGCTACAGTAGTGTGTGCTGCTGCAGTGGCGTGTCCTGCTACAGTGGTGTGTCCTGCTACAGTGGTGTGTCCTGCTACAGTGGTGTGTCCTGCTACAGTGGTGTGTCCTGCTACAGTGGTGTGTCCTGCTAAAGTGGTGTGTCCTGCTACAGTGGTCTGTGCTGCTACAGTGGTGTGTACTGCTACAGTGGTCTGTGCTTCTACAGTGGTGTGTCCTGCTACAGTGGTGTGTGCTTCTACAGTGGTGTGTGCTGCTACAGTGGTGTGTCCTGCTACAGTGGTGTTTGCTGCTACAGTGGTGTTTGCTGCTACAGTGGTGTGTGCTTCTACAGTGGTGTGTCCTGCTACAGTGGTGTGTGCTGCTACAGTGGTACGTGCTGCTACAGTGGTGTTTGCTGTTACAGTGGTGTGTGCTGCTACAATTGTGTGTGCTGATACAGTGTGTGCTGCTACAGTGGTGTTTTCTGCTAAAGTAGTGTGTGCTGCTACAGTAGTGTGTGCTGTTACAGTAGTGTGCGCTGCCACAGTGGTGTGTACTGCTACAGTGGTGTGTGCTGCTACAGTAGTGTGTACTGCTACAGTGGTTTAGGCTGCTACTGTGGTGTGTGGTGCTACAGTGGTGTGTGCAGCTACAGTGGTGTGTACTGCTACAGTAGTGTGTCCTGATACAGTGGTGTGTGCCGCAACAGTGGTGTGTGCTGCTACAGTGGTGTGTGCTGCTACTGTGGTGTGTGCTGCTACAGTGGTGTGTACTGCCACAGTGTTGTGTGCTGATACAGTGGTGTGTGCTGCTACAGTAAAGTGTTCTGATACAGTGGTGTGTGCTGCAACAGTGGTGTGTGCTGCTACAGTGGTGTGTGCTGCTACAGTGGTGTGTGCTGCTACAGTGGTTCGTGCTGCCACAGTCGTGAGTGCTGCCACCGTGATGTGTGCTGCTACAGTGGTGTGTGCTGCTAAAGTGATGTGTGCTTCTTTAGTGGTGTGTGCTGCTCAAGTGGTTCGTGCTGCAACAGTGGTGAGTGCTGCCACAGTGATGTGTGCTGCTACAGTGGTGTGTGCTGCTACAGTAGTGTGTGCTGCTAAAGTGATGTGTGCTTTTTTAGTGGTGTGTGCTGCTACAATGGTTCGTGCTGCCACAGTGGTGTGTGCTGCTACAGTGGTTCGTGCTGCCACAGTGGTGAGTGCTGCCACAGTGATGTGTGCTGCTACAGTGGTGTGTGCTGCTACAGTAGTGTGTGCTGCTAAAGTGGCGTGTGCTTCTATAGTGGTGTGTGCTGCTACAGTGGTTCGTGCTGCCTCCGTGGTGAGCGCTGCCACAGTGATGTTTGCTGCTACAGTGGTGTTTGCTGCTACAGTAGTGTGTGCTGATACAGCGGTGTGTGCTGATACGGTGTTGTGTGCTGCCACAGAGGTGAGTGCTGCCACAGTGGTGTGTGCTGCTACAGTGGTGTGTGCTGCTCCAGTGGTGTGTGCTGCCACAGTGGTGTGTGCTGCTACTGTGGTGTGTGCTGCTTCTGTGGTCTGTGCTGCCACAGTGGTTTGTGCTGCTACAGTGGTGTGTGCTGCTTCTGTGGTGTGTGCTGCTACAGTGGTTTGTTGTAACATATTATGTGCTCAGTTCAAGTCTTGATTGTCTATTATTATTATAATCAAGGGGAACATATTATGTGCTCAGTTCAAGTCTTGATTGTCTAACTACTGTAATTATCGCTCCTTGCTCGTTACTCTGCCGGCTTCTGAGCTGCAGTTGTCCACGGAGCTATCACGTGATCGAGGGGGGGGTGTCCTCACCTCACGTGAAGTATTCAGGCTGGTCTAGACTCTCTTGGTGGTTGGACAGATTGTCTGTCTCATTATTCTTGTTAGTTCTGTAGAACTCTGTTCACAGAACATTGTATAGACTTAGTGATTTTCGACGTTGTATTGAGGTTGTGTGTTGCATAGACACTCAAAACAACTCAGGTCCTGAACTATAGCTTATGACCTAATTTGTACTGGTTTCTGTGTATTATCACAGTCGGGGATTTTCTTATGCTGAACTTAGATTCAGTAGTATGGGAGTTTTGTAACTTTTGTGGAGGATCTGCTGATGGTCCCTACTTAGTGTCGTTATATTATCTCCTTGTTCCTGATTTTGTGTCGCAGTTGCTTGTTGTATTGCTATTGGGCTTTAGCATCCTTTTTGTTGTTCAAGCAGACTGTTCTGGTTGCCAGTCGGTCAAGAAGTTAGTTTATTTGAGGACTTTGTCAGTCACTTGTTTAAGTCTAGTCGAGTCGTGAGACATAGTGAACTACTTAGAGCACTTACACACATACACAAACTTACTTGTACATATTTGTAATATCTTATTAATGTTAATGTACCAGACGGTACTTAAGAATTATAAATGCGATATGTGCTTTCAGCACAATAATATTGAACTCGAGAGAAGTGATATTATTTTGATTACTGTGATTAATTTAATTTAATTTAAGTTGATAATATACCTCTAAACTTAATAAATTTATTAAATTTTAATTTCTCTAGTTAGTAGTCTACCAGTTGTAATCCTGAAGCACTATTGAATAATACTGAATTCTAATGGATAATTGGACAAGGATACTGACTACTTGTTACGAAAACCCAGTAACAGGCTGGATGCTAGAAGAGCAGTCCTTTCTAGTATTCACTGGAGATCTCTAAGCTTTTAGAATCGCGTTTTTTGTAACAAATGGGGGCCTGTCCGGGAGGCTCTTGATCCAAGGTGTTGGAGAAATTGTCCAGTTTGACATACTAGTAACTCTATGATCAAACACTTTGAGTACTTTCCTAATCTGAAGACTTTGAGTTTAGTCTTGTACAACATACCAGGTGGATGTATGTACCTGACTGAGTCTCTTGATCCAAGGAGATGGAAATACTGTTTGAGTTCTAGCTCTAAGACAACCAACACTAAAATTCCTATCAGGATTATAGTTTCCAATAATCACTCTCTCGTAGTACAATTATTTTCGTGATGTATGCCAAAGTGAAACAGTTAATTGATACTCTGACTTTGTCTGAGTTGAGTACATTAAAGCAATGCATGATGCTCCTCTGCTGTATGCCGTTTCCATTCTGACGTGAAGTTCACGCAGCTAACTCTCTAAACCATCTGTTATAAGGAGCAACAAACTTAAAACTTCAGACGTGCTGGCGAGTAGCCAAATATCTCAGTGTGACGTATAAGAGGAATTACACCGCAGAAACTGTCAGAGCATTAATTAAAGATATGTTGTTTCCTGCTCATACAGAGATGTCTGATAATGATTCAGATTCAGAAAGCCTAGTGTCACAATTAGGAAGTATGACTCTATTTGATGAAGTAGAAGAAAGAGCAACTAAGGCAGAAGTGTCTGAGCCTAGTGAACCTCCGCTCACGCCTTACCGCCTCACTGACACAATAGTACAGAGTATAGCTGGTTGGATGACTCAGCCTAATACTAGTACACCTCTATCTACTTATCCTAGACCAGATCTAGACTCTCTAGAGACGGGTGGACGAAGTGTCCGACCTAAGGACTGTCCAGATCATGTTAATTTCCCTAGTCCTCCATTACCCACTGGTCCTATCTCTCAGGAACAGTTTGAGAGGTTTGAACGCCTCATTATGTTGCAGACTGCACAAATAGAGGCACAGAGGAAATTGAACGAAGAAGATTTCCAGAGAGAAAATGTTCGTCTTGGAAGACAACAGACTGATAGATCACAAGACACATTTAATGTGCAGAAAGCCGCATCGATGGTTCCTAAGTTTTTTGAGAGTGACTTAGACACCTATTTTGATGTGTTTGAGAACCATGCACGTGCTATGAACTGGCCACGTAAGCACTGGGCAACCTTGTTGCATACAGCTTTGACAGAAAGAGCTCAAACTTGCACTGCTACCTTACCATTTGCCAAGTACATTAGTTATGACGCTGTCAAACAAACTATTCTAGAAACATTTAACTTGTTACCTGTAAGTTATCAAAGAGCATTTCGTACGTTACAACGACGACAAGATCAAACTTGTGTAAAGTTTGCTCGTGAGAAAAAAGTTACATTTGAGAGATGGTGTAGGTCTGCCAGGTGTAACAACTACAACAGCCTTGTTCAGTTGTTACTACATGAAGAGTTTAACAACTGTATGTCTGTTGACATACAAGAATATTTGATCGATCATACTACCTCTGATATTCTGGACACTGCAGCATTAGGAGACAATTACGAGATTTCTCACAAACTTGTACGTACTAAAACACAGAGAAACAAGTTAACTAAAAATTGTCCTAGAAATTGGAAACTTAAATCAGCTGCTCATTGCCGGCCTGATGTACCTGCTACTGTAACTTCTCGTACCTTTACCAGGAAAACTCACAATCCTGAATCTGTCTCTGTGGCTAGACAGAAATCTGATATCGAGAAGAAGAAAGTTAAATGTAACTATTGTAACAGAAAAGGACATTCTAGAGAGTATTGCTATAAGTTAGAAAGAGATACGAGAGACAGTCGTGCGGCTGGCGCCCCCACTCAAGTCGTATCCTCTTCCGAGCAACAAAGGCACCAAAATCCTAGTAATACCTCTGCTCCTACTGTTTTAGATAATGTTACTCAGGATAGATGACTAGTGTCAGAAAGTGTATCTGACGAAAAGATTCGTTCAGTGATGAGTCCTTACTTTTCAAGAGGTAGAATAGGATTTGATGAATCACAT
Organism: Cherax quadricarinatus; assembly: GCF_038502225.1. Taxonomy (NCBI): domain Eukaryota; kingdom Metazoa; phylum Arthropoda; class Malacostraca; order Decapoda; family Parastacidae; genus Cherax; species Cherax quadricarinatus. The sequence continues at coordinate 6,580,892 of NC_091341.1, forward strand.
CTAACTGAGATAATTACTTTCAGAGACACTGGCAGTTATCTCACGTTATTAAGAGAAGATGTACTGCCCATAACTGACGATACCTATACCAAGATAGATGTATTGTTAGAAGCCTATGGAGGGACTGTTATAAAAGTGCCTCTGCACAAAGTTTATATTGAAACAACCTATTATACTGGTTATATTTCAGTGGGTATATCCAGTGGTGTATTTCCCATCAGGTCAGTGGACTTGTTGATAGGGAACGATATCCTTCATGCTGGTATATGTAAAGAACAACTTGTGATTGATAATAACACTGATGATAATTATGCCATTGAAGCTTGTAAAGAGAAGCCTATTTTATTTCCTCTCAGCGCAATTACTAGAGCTATGTCAAAGATACAACAACCATCCTTGTCTCCTGTTGAGTTAGTGGATGACAATGATTTGGGCTTGAATATGTTGTTTAGTGACGCTCTGCGCCCAGGATCATTAACACTAACTCCCCCCGGTCATCAACCTAGTCAGGACACAACTGACGTTAAATTTCTAACTCATGATGATTTAATCAAGGATCAGTTTGTTGTTCAGTCAATGGAAAGACTGAGAGATATAGCAATTACTGAGAGTGAAGCAAATGATCTCGATAATTGTTACTATTATAGGAATGGTGTACTGATGGAGAAAAATACATGTAAGTTGTCAGCTGATAGTGTTTCCACCACAGTCAAGCATCTCGTAGTGTTACCAGTTACATTTCGTGAACAAGCCATTGATTTTGCTCACAATAGTCCCATAGGAGGACATTTGGGTGTCAAAAAGACACTCGGTAAACTGGCAAAACATTTTACTTGGCCTAAAATGAAGGAAACAGTAGCTGATCATGTGCGACGTTGCCACGTGTGTCAAGTGACAGGCAAGCCAGCATACACACCTCCACCTACACCTCTCACTGAGTTCATTAGTAGCAAAGTTCAGTTCATCTGGACTAGAGATTGTTCAGACTCGTTCAAAAGGTTGAAGCATCTGCTTTCCTCTGCTCCAGTGTTGAGTCCTAATTTCAATCTTTCCATCTTTTTACATATAGATGCGAGTTGTTATGCAGTGGGTGCTGTGCTACTCCAACAGTCACTGATCTTCTCCATCTTATATGTTACTATTCATCTAAGCTCATAAGACACCAGAAAAATTATGCCACTATTGAGAAAGAGGCTCTAGCTCTTGTGGTGTCCTTGGAAAATTTTGACGAGTATTTGGGCACTTCCCTATTTAAATTTACGTAATTTTATGCCCAAATATCTTTTGTTACTTGCTATGTCAAATTCAGTACAGTAACTTAATCCCTCCAGCCCATATTAACTATGTATACTCATGTCATGTCTAATTATTATATTTATATATTCACAGTATTGTTGTGTGTAAGGAGACATGAGCTGAGTGTTGAGTGGGTAGTGTTGTGTGGGCGATGTTACTGCATGTGGTGCAACACTTCTGCCACAGACCCCCCCCTTCACTACACACCTTAAGCTGTTCCATACTCAGATGTCCATACTGCCTAGCATTCCACAACCACTACTTAAGAGTGGAATGCAGTCTCCTGTACTATGATCGAGCCTCATCGTGTCAGGCTTGTCTGCGCTATCCTGTCTCTACACTGATGTACATAACCACGAGTATGCAGAGATACGATACTGTGTACTGCCCTAGTACTAGGGGCATATCCTAGTGACAGACACTGTGAAATTGTAGAGGTGCTTGGCACAAGAGAGACTCTGATTAATGTTTATATTAAATTGTATTGATATGAATAATCAGTAATAATGTGAAAGACATTAATGCAACTCCTAGTGCGACCGTCTGTCGTGTAGGGGGGGTGTTGCAACCCCTGAATGGGTTGCAATGATTATTATGTATATATATAATTATTATCTTTTCATATAATTTTATATTGCTTATATTTGCGATAATAGCTAAATCGTAAATGTATTGCTTTATATTGTTATTTGAAGTAGCTTCCTTTGTTAGGTAGGATGTAACATATTATGTGCTCAGTTCAAGTCTTGATTGTCTAACTACTGTAATTATCGCTCCTTGCTCATTACTCTGCCGGCTTCTGAGCTGCAGTTGTCCACGGAGCTATCACACGATCGAGGGGGGGTGTCCTCACCTCACGTGAAGTATTCAGGCTGGTCTAGACTCTCTTGGTGGTTGGACAGATTGTCTGTCTCATTATTCTTGTTAGTTCTGTAGAACTCTGTTCACAGAACATTGTATAGACTTAGTGATTTTCGACGTTCTATTGAGGTTGTGTGTCGCATAGACACTCTAAACAACTCAGGTCCTGAACTATAGCTTATGACCTAATTTGTACTGGTTTCTGTGTATTATCACAGTCGGGGATTTTCTTATGCTGAACTTAGATTCAGTAGTATGGGAGTTTTGTAACTTTTGTGGAGGATCTGCTGATGGTCCCTACTTAGTGTCGTTATATTATCTCCTTGTTCCTGATTCTGTGTCGCAGTTGCTTGTTGTATTGCTATTGGGCTTTAGCATTCTTTTTGTTGTTCAAGCAGACTGTTCTGGTTGCCAGTCGGTCAAGAAGTTAGTTTATTTGAGGACTTTGTCAGTCACTTGTTTAAGTCTAGTCGAGTCGTGAGACATAGTGAACTACTTAGAGCACTTACACACATACACAAACTTACTTGTACATATTTGTAATATCTTATTAAATGTTAATGTACCAGACGGTACTTAAGAATTATAAATGTGATATGTGCTTTCAGCACAATAATATTGAACTCGAGAGAAGTGATATTATTTTGATTACTGTGATTAATTTAATTAAATTTAATTTGATAATATACCTCTAGACTTAATAAATTTATTAAATTTTAATTTCTCTAGTTAGTAGCCTACCAGTTGTAATCCTGAAGCACTATTGAATAATACTGAATTCTAATGGATAATTGGACAAGGATGCTGACTACTTGTTACGAAAACCCAGTAACAGGCTGGATGCTAGAAGAGCAGTCCTTTCTAGTATTCACTGGAGATCTCTAAGCTTTTAGAATCGCGTTTTTTGTAACATTTGTGCTGCTACAGTCGTGTGTGCTGAGGCAGTGGTGTGTGCTGCTACAATGGTTTGTGCTGCTACAGTGGCGTATGCTGCAACAGTGTTGTATGCTGCCATAGGGGTGTGTGCTGCTGCAGTTGTGTGTGCTGCTGCAGTTGTGTGTGCTGCTACAGTGGTGTGTGCTGCTACAATGATGTGTGCTGCTACAGTGGTGTGTGCTACTACAGTGGTGTGTGCTACTACAGTGATGTGTGCTGCTCCAGTAATGTGTGCTGCTACATTGGTGTGTGTTGCTACAGTGATGTGTGCTGCTACATTGGTGTGTGTTGCTACAGTGATGTGTGCTGCTACAGTGGTGTGTGCTACTACAGTGGTGTGTGCTACTACAGTGGTGTGTGCTGCTCCAGTGATGTGTGCTGCTCCAGTGATGTGTGCTGCTCCAGTGATGTGTGCTGCTACATTGGTGTGTGTTGCTACAGTGATGTGTGCTGCTACAGTAGTATGTGCTGCTACAGACGGTTGTCTGTGTTGCTACTGACGGTGATGTCTACTAACACATATATGAGAGCTTCTTATAGTTGTTAGTCTTATAGTTGACCTCGGCAGCAGCAACGACTGGCTTACTAATCATACCGAGTGCTCGGAGAGACATCCTCAGTGATGTAAAATCCTTCATATTCTCTAATAACAGACTAAATCTGTGGTAAACAAAGGCATCATTCCAGTACGTTAACTCAGTTAACTCAGTCATAATGTTGTAAACATGCGACAAAATCACGCCTCTGAGTAGACATTTTCGGTAAAAATGTCTTAATGCCACATTTGTGTGTTACGCTAGTAATCTGTAGATGGAGAGCCGCAAGGTGAGTATGCTTCACCTTCTCTGATCCATAATTACTATACCATTATCGTTTGTATATGCTGCTGATCACAGCTTCGGAGTAAGGAAAAAACACAGCCGTAAATTTTTATGGGAGTTAAGTACGACATTGCTATTGTGTTGTGTTTATGTAGGAACCTGACGGTGACTTTCAGAATGTTGCACATTAACAATTTTATACAAAACCCGTTTTAATATCGGCAAAAAATCGTATTTGTATTTTGTTAACATTATTTGTTAAGGGTAAACAAAACTGTCTTAGTTATCTATACTAAGGTTAGGTCGAATTTTTGAAAAAGCGAAGAATTGTAAATTTAGATGTAACGAAGAAAGTATTTCATTTAAAAATTACGAAGAAATATTACCCTACATGATAATTATTTACGGTCAATTTAAAAAAACTCTGAAAAGTGCCTTTTAATCTAATAATTCTGTTCTTTGTTTTGCTAAGATCACATTAAAAAAATTAATTTGGCAATTGAAAATAAAATAAAAAATTAACTATTTGAAGACTCGCTTTACCGTTTCCTTAAGATAACAATATTTGATTATGCAAACTGTGTGTGTGTGTGTGTGTGCGCGCATATATATATATATATATATATATATATATATATATATATATATATATATATATATATATATATATATATATATATATATATATATAAATATATCGATTGCCCCTCTATAAACGTGTCCATCCTGAACCCTACCCATCAACCTCTTATCCACCAATACATAATCTAACAAACTACTTTCATTACGTGATATATTATATCTTGTATGTTTATTTATCCCCTTTTTCATAAAATATGTATTACTTATTACCAAAACTCATTCTACACATAGTTCAATTAAAGGCTCCCCATTTTCAATTACCCCTGGCACCCCTAATTTACCTACTATTCCCTCCACAACATTTGTACCCACTTTAGCATTTAGATCCCAACCACAAGTACTCTCTCACTTGGTTCGAAACTCCCCACGCACTCACTCAACATTACAAAAGAACATACGAACATAAGAAAGAAGGAACACTGCAACAGGCCTACTGACCCATGCGGAGCCGGTCCATGCCCCCCCCCCCGGATTAGACCAATGACCCACCCCCCCGGATTAGCCCAATGACCCACCCAGTCTGGTCATCTCCACTCAAGGATGGAGCACGGCACCAGACCCAGCAGCACAAGCTAGTCAGGTCCAACTAACACCCACCCACACCCACTCATGTATTTATCTATTTTTAAAACTACACTACGTTTTAGCCTGAATAACTGTACACGGGAGTTTGTTCCACTCATCCACAACTCTATTACCAAACCAGTGCTTTCCTATATGTTTCCTGAATCTGATTTTTTTCAACTTGAAACCATTGCTGCGAGTCCTGTCTTGTCTGGAAATTTTCAGCACGCTATTTACATCCCCTTTATTTATTCCTATTTTCCATTTATACACCTCGATCATATCTCCCCTAATTCTACGCCTTTCGAGAGAGTGCAGATTCAGGGACCTCAGTCTATCCTCATATGGAAGATTTCTGATACATGGGATCATCTTTGTCATCCTCCTCTGTACGTTTTCCAGAGCATTTATATCCTTTCTGTAATACGGTGACCAGAACTGAGCAGCATTGTCTAAATGAGGCCTAACCAAGGATATATAGAGTTGAAGAACAACTTGAGGACTTCTATTATTTATACTTCTAGATATGAAGCCAAGAATTCTGTTAGCTTTATTGCGAACACTAATGCACTGTTGTCTTGGTTTTAGATTACTGCCAACCAGAACTCCTAAATCCTTTTCGCAATCAGTAGTATTAAGATCTACATTATTTAGTTTATATGTGGCATGGTTATTTAACTGTCCAACATTTAGAACTTTTCATTTGTCAATATTAAAGTGCATCTGCCACTTCTCCGACCATTGCATTAGTCTATTCAAATCATCTTGGAGTGCTCTAGTGTCCTCATTAGAATGAATTGGACGGCCTATTTTGGTGTCATCAGCAAATTTGCTTATGTCGCTATTTATTCCCTCATCTATGTCGTTTATGTAAATTGTTCAAACGTGTACATGTATGTGTAGTGTGACCTAAGTGTAAGTAGAAGTAGCAAGACGTACCTGTAATCTTGCATATTTATGAGACAGAAAAAAGACACCATCAATCCTACCATCATGTATAACAAATGTTCGCATCGCTATTGGGCCGTGCGGACGTGCTGCGCAGTAGCTCCTGATTGAGTTGGCATTTGCGCAGTGTTGACGTGTACTTGGCTCTGTGAAGACCTGTTTGCGCGCTCTCTAGAATTGAAGCAAGATGCCCTCCATCAAGCAACTTTACCAACAGCTTAAGGAAGAATTGAGGTTGGCGAATTTGGAAATTAGGCGATTGACCGAGGAAAACAAGAAGATTCGTAGTCCTCCTGTTTTGAGTCCTCAGGTCAAGAAGGGAAACTGGTCAGTGGCTGGACAGCAGGGAAAGAAGTTGACGATTAAGAAGACGAATGGAAAGGTAGAAACGATGAAGAAGAAAGAGACTGCCGTGGAAACTGTTGTGGAAACATCCAATACATTCTCAGTGCTACCCGACGAATGTGAGTTGACTACTGGGAACGACACGACGAAAGACATTAAGGAAGGTAAGAATATTGTTGTTGTTGGGGATAGCCAAGTTAGGTATATGGATAGGGCGTTCTGCTTGAAGGACAGGAGTAGGAGACAGAGAGTTTGCTTTCCTGGGGCTGGGATGGAGGATATTGTTAGCCGTCTGGATGACATCATGAGAGGTAATGGGAGCAATCCTATTATCTGTCTCAGTGCTGGAGGCAACGATGTTGGCAGACGTAGGAGTGAGGACCTGATTAGCAGGTATAGGTCAGCAATAGAAATAATTAGAAGTAAGGGTGGGAACCCTCTCATATGTGGTATTTTGCCAAGGAGGGGAGTTGGAAGTGAATGGTTGTCCAGGGCAATTGGTGTCAATTGCTGGCTGGACAAATACTGTAAGGAAAATGCGGTAACATTCATTGACAACTGGGACCTCTTCTATGGCAGAAATGACATGTATGCTAGGGATGGGGTTCACTTATCTAGGTGTGGGGTGGGAGCACTGGCAACTGCAGTGGAGGGAGCAGTTAAGACTTTAAACTAGGAATAGTTAGTGGTATGGGTTTTGGCAGGAAAACAGTGAAGTCCCAGTGTAGTAATATTACGAGTTCTAGGGAAACTAGTAATAATAAGAACGAGATAGATATTGAAAAGCCAGGGACCTTGGGTGATAAGGACAGTAATAGGTTTAGTAGGAAAATAGAAATGAGCAGGAAGGGTAAAGAGAAAGGAGAGTCTTTCAATGTTTATTATGCTAATTGCCGTAGTGCTAGGAATAAGATGGACGAGTTGAGATTAGTTGCTAGTGTAGGTAACATTGATGTATTTGCCTTAACTGAGACGTGGTTTAATTCAAAAAGTCGGGACATGCCTGCGGAATGTCATATTCAGGGTTTTAAATTGTTCCAAGAAGATAGAAGTATTGGGAGGGGGGGTGGGGTGGCATTGTATGTCCGAGATCGCTTGAACTGTTGCATAAAAACGGGTATTAAGTCTGAAGTAACACATACAGAGTCTGTTTGGATAGAATTTTCAGAGGGGCATGAAAAACTGATTTTAGGAGTGATATACCGTCCCCCTAACTTAGATAGGGACCAAGGGAAACTACTATGGGAGGAAATTGTTAAGGCCACAAGGCACGATAATGTAGTAATTCTAGGAGACTTTAACTTTAGTCATGTTGATTGGAATTTCTTGACTGGGAATTTAGAATCGTACGACTTCTTAGAAGTATTTCAGGATTGTTTTTTGAAGCAGTTTGTGACAGAACCTACAAGGGGAAATAACCTGCTTGACTTAGTTATGGCAAACAATGAATCCCTTGTTAATAATTTAGAAATTTCAGAGGAACTGGGTGCTAGCGACCACAAGTCAATTACATTTAGCATTGAATGGAAGTACGATAGTAGCGATAACTCAGTAACAGTCCCAGATTTTCGCTTAGCAGATTACGATGGGCTTAGAGAACACTTATCATCTGTTGACTGGGGTAACGAAGAGAGCTATCAATATGACAGTTTTCTGAACACTATACATGCTGCTCAAAGAGCGTTTATCCCATATAAAGAAATTAGATCAAATAGAAATGACCCAAAATGGATGAATAATAGGCTCAAATATCTACTAGGGCATAAGAAAGGAATTTATAGGCGTATCAAAAGAGGTGAGGGTCATCTTATGAATCAGTATATTGACATTAAGAGGGACATTAAAAAGGGGATAAGAAAAGCTAAAAGGGACTATGAAATTAAAGTTGCTAGGGATTCTAAAACTAACCCAAAAAGTTTTTTCCAGGTATATAGAACAAAAGTTAGAGATAAGATAGGTCCCCTTAAAAATAACTATGGGCACCTTACTGACAATGAGAATGAAATGTGCTTGATTTTAAATAATTATTTTCTCTCAGTTTTTACACAGGAAGACACTAACAATATTCCAGTAATTAATTTTTACAGTGGGCTAGAAGAAGATAAATTATGTAACATCACAGTCACTAGTGAGATGGTTGTGAGGCAGATAGACAGACTGAAGCAAAATAAGTCGCCGGGTCCTGATGAGGTTTTTTCAAGGGTTCTTAAGGAATGCAAAATGGAACTCTGTGAACCATTAACTAATATTTTTAATTTATCTCTTCAAACAGGTGTAGTGTCTGATATGTGGAAGATGGCTAATGTAACTCCTATTTTTAAAACAGGGGACAAGTCGTTACCGTCAAATTACCGCCCAATAAGCCTGACCTCAATTGTAGGCAAATTACTAGAGTCAATTATAGCTGAGATTATAAGAAGCCATCTCGATAAGCATAGCTTGATTAATGATACTCAGCATGGATTCACAAGAGGCCGGTCTTGTCTAACTAATTTATTAACTTTCTTCAGTAAAGCTTTTGAGGCTGTTGACCACAATAAAGAATTTGATATTATTTACTTAGATTTTAGTAAGGCTTTTGATAGAGTTCCGCACCATAGACTGTTAAAGAAAGTGGCAGCTCATGGCATTGGGGGAAAAGTGCTCTCGTGGATCGAGTCATGGCTCACTGACAGGAAGCAGAGAGTGTCCATAAATGGGGTTAAATCCGAGTGGGGATCTGTAACAAGTGGCGTTCCACAGGGATCAGTCTTGGGCCCGTTGTTATTTATAATATATATCAATGATCTTGATGAGGGAATTACTAGTGATATGAGCAAATTCGCCGATGACACAAAGATAGGTAGGATAATTGATTCAAACGTAGATGTTAGGGAACTTCAGGAGGATTTAAACAAACTCTATTCTTGGTCAGAAAAGTGGCAGATGCAGTTCAATGTAGATAAATGCAAGGTTCTGAAGCTTGGGAGTGCCCATAACCCTAGTACTTATAAATTAAATGATGTAGAACTTAGCCATACAGATTACGAAAAGGACTTGGGGGTTATGGTGAGCAGCAACCTTAAACCAAGACAGCAATGCCTAAGCGTACGTAATAAGGCAAATAGATTACTGGGATTTATATCAAGAAGTGTAAGCAACAGAAGTCCAGAGGTCATACTGCAGCTTTATACATCATTAGTAAGGCCTCACCTTGATTATGCAGCTCAGTTCTGGTCTCCGTATTACAAAATGGACATAAATTCGTTAGAAAACATTCAGCGTAGGATGACTAAATTAATACATAGCATCAGAAATCTTCCTTATGAAGAAAGATTGAAGACTCTTAAGTTACATTCACTTGTTAGACGAAGAATGAGAGGAGACCTGATCGAAGTGTATAAGTGGAAGATAGGTATTAATAAAGGGGATATTAATAAGGTCTTGAGGATGTCTCTCCAAGAGAGAACGCGCAGTAATGGATTTAAATTAGATAAGTTTAGATTTAGAAAGGACATCGGAAAGTATTGGTTTGGAAATAGGGTAGTTGATGAGTGGAACAGTCTACCTAGTTGGGTTATTGAGGCTGGGACTTTGGGTAGTTTCAAATCTAGGTTGGATAAGTACATGAGTGGGATGGGTTGGATTTGAGTGGGACTTTCACATCAGAGCTTATTTCTTGGGTGGCATTGAAAATTGGGTAGGGCAAATGTTTTGTTAGTGGGATGAATTGTAAAGGACCTGCCTAGTATGGGCCAGCAGGCCTCCTGCAGTGTTCCTCCTTTCTTATGTTCTTATGTTCTTATGCTTCCGTTTTACACTCACTTGGCAGGACGGTAGTACCTCCCTGGGCGATTGCTGTCTACCAACTTACAACAATATATATATATATATATATATATATATATATATATCTATATATATATATATATATATATATATATATATATATATTATTGTAACCACGTGCGAGTGGTATTTAATCAATAACACTGCGACTAGCCGAGGACTCGAACCCATGTCGTTTTCGCCCGCCACATGGTGAGCGAAGAGCACATGACACTAACCCACAGGACCACTCAATCCTACAAGAAACAAGCACCCAGCAGAGCTAGGTGTTTTACCATGATCCGAGGACATACGTTGGTGTGTGTGCCTCTAATCTGATTTTACTCTTCTCCCCGTTTGGTGTACTAGCCTCCACAAGCAGTATTGCAACCACGAACGAGTAGTATTTAATCAATAACAACACTGCGACTAGCCGAGGATTCGAACCCATATTTTATTTATTTGTTTTTTAGTAACACATCGGCCATTTTCCACCAAGGTAGAGTTGCCTCGAAAAAGAAAAACTTTCGCCATCATTCACTTCGTCACCGTCTTGCCAGAGGTGCGCTTACACTACAGTTAAATAACTGCAACATTAACACCCGTCCTTCAGAGTGCTGACCTCAACAACACAATTGCCCTCAAAGATCTGTTAAGTTATACTATGAAGTAAAGATCCTTGACTTCAATTTACGAAACAGACAAAAGGAATACGATAATAATTATGGACAAGGTAGATAATGGAAAAATGAACATGTTATTAGGAATAAATAACAAAAAGGCACAATACCGTGACTAGAACGATACACAAATAACCCGCACAGTGTGACTTTGTCAATGGTCCAAGTCGGACCGAAACGTCGTCGTAAGCTTCTCTCTTTTATGTGCGGGTTATTTGTGTATGTTATTAGAAGACGGAGGAACTTACGTGCCCCTTAATATTCCTTCATAATGTGAGAGGTCACTTGACCGCAAGGAATAATGCTTGTTTTCAATGTGGTTATATTGCTTAGTTAGGTAACCATCCGCTTGTTGAGATCTTTTTGCATGCACATAGTAACCTAACTAGTTGTGTATTTCTTAGTTAATATAAACTAACAGTTTAATTTAACACCTGTTTTAAGGACTGATAAACGTGTTCTTCACTGGCGGTTTACGAGTGTATTGCAACCTTGTTGCCCTCTATTAGTGAAGAGACTTGAAAAAATAAACGAACCCAAAAACTGACAACAGTTTTGCACTTAGTAGTATGAAACTAATAACGACGTTTCGGTCCGACTTGTACTATTGACAAGTAACTTGGTAATGGTCCAAGTCGGCCCGAACAGTCGTCAAATGTTTCAGTCTCTTAGGTGCTAGTCGTTTGTTTTTAAACCTAAGAAAAGTTACGTTTTAAGAATGCTATTCTACGTTTTATGATGGTCTCTCAGTGATAAATATTATAAACAAAATTTGTTTTGGAAAGATTTAGGTTCTTGACGCGGCTTTGTTCGTCTTATCGCCCTGGGTTGTCCACACAAGCTGATCCAATATTCCCGCTGACCGTGGTCCAGGTAATCTTGTTGGCACACAAATAGCGTAATTTGCATACTTAGAAAAATTAGATTAGCGTGAGAGAAAAGCGACTGGTTCTGCATGTGTGTGTGTGTGTGTTTGTACTCACCTAGTTGTGGTTTCAGGGGTCGAATCATAGCTCCTGGTCCCGCCTCTTCACTGGTCGCTACTGGGTCACTCTCCCTGCATTATGAGCTTTATCATACCTCTGCTTAAAGCTATGTATGGATCCTGCCTCCATTACATCGCTTCCCAAATTATTCCACTTCCTGACTACTCTGTGACTGAAGAAATACTTCCTAACATCTCTGTGATTCATCTTAGTCTTCAACTTCCAACTGTGTCCCCTTGTTTCTTGTCTCATCTCTGGAACTTTCTGCCTCTGTCCACCTGGTCAATTCTTCTCAGTATTTTATATGTCGTTATCATTTCCTATCTCTACTGTCCTCCAGTGTCGTCAGGTCGATTTTCCTTAACCTCTACTCGTAGGACATACCCCTTAGCTCTGGGACTAGTCTTGTTGCAAACCTTTCCACTTTCACTAATTTCCTTACGCGCTTGGCTAGGTGTGTGGGTTCCAAACTGGTGCCGCATACTCCTATATGGGCCTAACGTACACAGTGTACAGGGTCCTGAACGATTCCTTATTAAGATGTCGGAATGCTGTTCTTAGGTTTGCTAGGCGCCCATATGCTGCAGCAGTTATTTGGTTGATGTGCAACTCAGGAGATGTGCCTGGTGTTATACTCACCCCAAGATCCTTTTCCTTGAGTGAGGTTTGTGTGTGTGTGTGCGTGTGTGTTCACCTAGTTGTGGTTGCTGGGGTCGAGGCATAGCTCCTACCCGCCTCTTTTCTGGTCATTACTAGGTCCACTCTCTCCCTGCTCCACCATATTGTTCCATTTCCTGTCAACTCTACGACTAAAGAAATGCTTCCTAACATCCCTGCGACTCATCAGAGTTTTCACTTTCCAGTTGTGACCCCTTGTTGCTGTGTCCCATCTCAGAAACATTCTGTCCCTATCCACCTTGCCAGTTCCTCTTCGTATTTTATATATCGTTATCATGTCTCCTCTATCTTTTCTGTCCTCCATTGTCATGAGGCTGATTTCCCTTAACCTCTTCTCATAGGGCCTTAGCTCCAGGACTAGTTGTACTGCAAAACTTCGCACTTTCTCTAATTTCTTGACGTACGTGACAAGGTGTGGGTTCCATAGCGGTGCTGCATACTCCAATATGGGCCTACGTATACCGTGTACAGTATCTTGAATTACTCCTTATATAAATGTCGAAAGGCTCTTCTTAAGTTTGCCAGGCGCCCATATGATGCAGCATTTATTTGGTTGACGTGCGCCTCAGGAGATGTGTTCGGTATGATGCTCCCCAAGATCCTTTTTCTTGAGTGAATTTTGGAGCCTTTGACCTCCTAAGTTGTGCTTCGTTTGCGGTCTTTTTTGTCCATTCCCAAACTTCAAGGCTTTGGCTGGGGTTAAACTCCAGGAGTCATTTGTCGGACCAGGCTTGCAACCTGTCCAGATCTCCTTGGAGACTTACCTGATCCTCTTCCAGTTGTATTCTTCTCATTAGTTTCACATCGTATACAAACGGGGACACCTCTGAATTTATCTCTTCTGTCATGTCATTCACATATACTAAAACAGCACCGGACCCAGAACTGACCCTTCTGGAACTCCACTCGACACAAGCACCCACTCTGACACCTCTTCAAGTACCATCACTCGTTTTTTTCCTTCCTGTCAGGTATTCAGTGCTCCATTGCAGTGCTTTTCCTGTTATTCCTGCCTGCTCTTCTAACTTTTCGTCCAGTCATCTATGTCATTTATTTTGCATAAGGTCTTTGCGTCATTTGAAAACATATTCATATATATTTTTTTATTTCTTCTGATAACTCATTTAAAAAATGAAAACATTATTATGGCAAGTACAAAACCTTGTGGCAACCCACTTGTGACATCTCCCCATTCAAATATTTTTCCTTTTATAACTGTTCTCATTTTCCTCTCAATCAAAAAGTCTCACATCCTATGTTTTACAGTTACCAATTTTTTTTTTCATGGGTAACTATCAGAGGTTTTCTTAAAGTCTAGGTCAATATAAACTGTCTATTTATTTCTCACTCGAACAATTTCTGAAACTCTGTCATGTTAACTTAACAAATTTGTTATGCATGGATTTGCAGACCGAAACACAAATTGTTTCCTAGTTAGAAAGTTATTAGTCTCACCAGACTACAGTGGCTCCGTGGATTGGTGGCTGAAGCTCTTGCTTCACACGGCGAGGGTCCGGGTTCGATTACCGGCGAGGGTAGAAACATTGGACGTGTTTCGTTACACCGGTTGTCTATGTTCACCCATCAGTAAAATGGGTACCTGGGTGTTAGTCGACTGGTGTGGGTCGCTTCCTGGGACAAAACTGACCTAATTGCCCGAAATGCTCTGTATAACAAGCGGCTTTCTATATAGTAGTATCTCATTGATGTCAATTAGACCAGTATACCTTGTACATGCACTTGTAGAAATATATTATTATTATTATTATTATTATTACTGAAATCTCAAAACCTTTTCCAAGGGGGAAAACAACTCCTCTCTACCTTGTTTTGAAACCTAAGCTTGTGTCATGTATGATTCTACAGCTTTTTTCTTTTATGCATTTAGAAATAATTTCTTTACTTTCTCTTTAAGGTTGGTAGACAGCAACCACCCAGGGAAGTACTACCGTCCTGCCAGATGACTGTGAAACAAAAACCTGTAACTGTTTTGCATGATGGTAGGATTGCTGGTTTTTCTTTTTCTGTCTCATAAACACGCTAGATAACAGGGATATCTTGCTACTCCTACTTACACTTTGGTCACACTTCACAGACACGCACATGCATATATATATATACATACATCTAGGTTTTTCTCCTTTTTCTAAATAGCTCTTGTTCTTTTTATTTCTTCTATTGTCCATGGGGAAGTGGAAAAGAATCTTTCCTCCGTAAGCCATGCGTGTCGTATGAGGCGACTAAAATGCCGGGAGCAATGGGCTAGTAACCCCTTCTCCTGTATACATTTACTAAAAAAGAGAAGAAGAAAAACTTTATAAAACTGGGTTGTTTAAATGTGCGTGGATGTAGTGCGGATGACAAGAAACAGATGATTGCTGATGTTATGAATGAAAAGAAGTTGGATGTCCTGGCTCTAAGCGAAACAAAGCTGAAGGGGGTAGGAGAGTTTCAGTGGGGGGAAATAAATGGGATTAAATCTGGAGTATCTGAGAGAGTTAGAGCAAAGGAAGGGGTAGCAGTAATGTTAAATGATCAGTTATGGAAGGAGAAAAGAGAATATGAATGTGTAAATTCGAGAATTATGTGGATTAAAGTAAAGGTTGGATGCGAGAAGTGGGTCATAATAAGCGTGTATGCACCTGGAGAAGAGAGGAATGCAGAGGAGAGAGAGAGATTTTGGGAGATGTTAAGTGAATGTATAGGAGCCTTTGAACCAAGTGAGAGAGTAATTGTGGTAGGGGACCTGAATGCTAAAGTAGGAGAAACTTTTAGAGAGGGTGTGGTAGGTAAGTTTGGGGTGCCAGGTGTAAATGATAATGGGAGCCCTTTGATTGAACTTTGTATAGAAAGGGGTTTAGTTATAGGTAATACATATTTTAAGAAAAAGAGGATAAATAAGTATACACGATATGATGTAGGGCGAAATGACAGTAGTTTGTTGGATTATGTATTGGTAGATAAAAGACTGTTGAGTAGACTTCAGGATGTACATGTTTATAGAGGGGCCACAGATATATCAGATCACTTTCTAGTTGTAGCTACACTGAGAGTAAAAGGTAGATGGGATACAAGGAGAATAGAAGCATCAGGGAAGAGAGAGGTGAAGGTTTATAAACTAAAAGAGGAGGCAGTTAGGGTAAGATATAAACAGCTATTGGAGGATAGATGGGCTAATGAGAGCATAGGCAATGGGGTCGAAGAGGAATGGGGTAGGTTTAAAAATGTAGTGTTAGAGTGTTCAGCAGAAGTTTGTGGTTACAGGAAAGTGGGTGCAGGAGGGAAGAGGAGCGATTGGTGGAATGATGATGTAAAGAGAGTAGTAAGGGAGAAAAAGTTAGCATATGAGAAGTTTTTACAAAGTAGAAGTGATGCAAGGAGGGAAGAGTATATGGAGAAAAAGAGAGAGGTTAAGAGAGTGGTGAAGCAATGTAAAAAGAGAGCAAATGAGAGAGTGGGTGAGATGTTATCAACAAATTTTGTTGAAAATAAGAAAAAGTTTTGGAGTGAGATTAACAAGTTAAGGAAGCCTAGAGAACAAATGGATTCGTCAGTTAAAAATAGGAGAGGAGAGTTATTAAATGGAGAGTTAGAGGTATTGGGAAGATGGAGGGAATATTTTGAGGAATTGTTAAATGTTGATGAAGATAGGGAAGCTGTGATTTCGTGTATAGGGCAAGGAGGAATAACATCTTGTAGGAGTGAGGAAGAGCCAGTTGTGAGTGTGGGGGAAGTTCGTGAGGCAGTAGGTAAAATGAAAGGGGGTAAGGCAGCCGGGATTGATGGGATAAAGATAGAAATGTTAAAAGCAGGTGGGGATATAGTTTTGGAGTGGTTGGTGCAATTATTTAATAAATGTATGGAAGAGGGTAAGGTACCTAGGGATTGGCAGAGAGCATGCATAGTTCCTTTGTATAAAGGCAAAGGTGATAAAAGAGAGTGCAAAAATTATAGGGGGATAAGTCTGTTGAGTGTACCTGGTAAAGTGTATGGTAGAGTTATAATTGAAAGAATTAAGAGGAAGACGGAGAATAGGATAGCAGATGAACAAGGAGGCTTTAGGAAAGGTAGGGGGTGTGTGGACCAGGTGTTTACAGTGAAACATATAAGTGAACAGTATTTAGATAAGGCTAAAGAGGTCTTTGTGGCATTTATGGATTTGGAAAAGGCGTATGACAGGGTGGATAGGGGGGCAATGTGGCAGATGTTGCAAGTGTATGGTGTAGGAGGTAGGTTACTGAAAGCAGTGAAGAGTTTTTACGAGGATAGTGAGGCTCAAGTTAGAGTATGTAGGAAAGAGGGAAATTTTTTCCCAGTAAAAGTAGGCCTTAGACAAGGATGTGTGATGTCACCGTGGTTGTTTAATATATTTATAGATGGGGTTGTAAGAGAAGTAAATGCGAGGGTCTTGGCAAGAGGCGTGGAGTTAAAAGATAAAGAATCACACACAAAGTGGGAGTTGTCACAGCTGCTCTTTGCTGATGACACTGTGCTCTTGGGAGATTCTGAAGAGAAGCTGCAGAGATTGGTGGATGAATTTGGTAGGGTGTGCAAAAGAAGAAAATTAAAGGTGAATACAGGAAAGAGTAAGGTTATGAGGATAACAAAAAGATTAGGTGATGAAAGATTGAATATCAGATTGGAGGGAGAGAGTATGGAGGAGGTGAACGTATTCAGATATTTGGGAGTGGACGTGTCAGCGGATGGGTCTATGAAAGATGAGGTGAATCATAGAATTGATGAGGGAAAAAGAGTGAGTGGTGCACTTAGGAGTCTGTGGAGACAAAGAACTTTGTCCTTGGAGGCAAAGAGGGGAATGTATGAGAGTATAGTTTTACCAACGCTCTTATATGGGTGTGAAGCATGGGTGATGAATGTTGCAGCGAGGAGAAGGCTGGAGGCAGTAGAGATGTCATGTCTGAGGGCAATGTGTGGTGTGAATATAATGCAGAGAATTCGTAGTTTGGAAGTTAGGAGGAGGTGCGGGATTACCAAAACTGTTGTCCAGAGGGCTGAGGAAGGGTTGTTGAGGTGGTTCGGACATGTAGAGAGAATGGAGCGAAACAGAATGACTTCAAGAGTGTATCAGTCTGTAGTGGAAGGAAGGCGGGGTAGGGGTCGGCCTAGGAAGGGTTGGAGGGAGGGGGTAAAGGAGGTTTTGTGTGCGAGGGGCTTGGACTTCCAGCAGGCATGCGTGAGCGTGTTTGATAGGAGTGAATGGAGACAAATGGTTTTTAATACTTGACGTGCTGTTGGAGTGTGAGCAAAGTAACATTTATGAAGGGATTCAGGGAAACCGGCAGGCCGGACTTGAGTCCTGGAGATGGGAAGTACAGTGCCTGCACTCTGAAGGAGGGGTGTTAATGTTGCAGTTTAAAAACTGTAGTGTAAAGCACCCTTCTGGCAAGACAGTGATGGAGTGAATGATGGTGAAAGTTTTTCTTTTTCGGGCCACCCTGCCTTGGTGGGAATCGGCCAGTGTGATAATAAAATAAAAAATATATATAATATATATATATAATATATATATATATATATATATATCGGCACGATATATATATATATATATATATATATATATATATATATATATATATATATATATATATATATATATATATATATATATATATATATATATATATCACCACCCATGCTTCACACTCACATAAGAGTGTTCGTGTAACTATACTCTCATACATTCCCCTCTTTGCTTCCATGGACAAAGTTCTTTGTCTCCACAGACTCCTCAGTACACCACTCACCTTTTTCACCTCATCAATTCTATGATACGCCTCATCTTTCATAGACCCATCTGCTGACACGTCCACTTTTAAATATCTGAATGCATTCACCTCCTCCATACTCTATTTAATTTCCTATTTACTACAGAACTCTTTGCATAGATTACTTATATATGTTCATTGTAATATATTATTCCATTTAATTTTCTAAAATTTCGTCTTAAAGCATGATAATTCACTTTTTTATACTCTTATCGATCCTTTTTGTTTCTTTTTCATCTCTGAAAATGTTATTAATAGAAAATGATCACAATTCATCTTGTCATCTCATTTATTCCTCTCATTAATTCTCTCTATCCGTGATTTAATTTCCTTTTTGACACAGTCAAAAACTTTAACTATTTTATCTCTATCAACAACGTCTGTAAGTTATTTGTAATCACTGTTTAATTTCCTGACTAATACTGACTCTAGTACAATTTTTTTTAGCTAATACCATCTATTGTTCAAGCTTTTCTGTTCTCAATAACGATTTTGCAGAATTACTTCAGTCTTAGATTTATATTCTTCCAGACCTTTCCTCTCCTTCTCTAAGCTCTTATTGACGTTTTCAAAAATGTCCTGTACTAGCTTCACCTGGTCTAATTCTATGTATAACTATATTCATAATTTTTGTACGGTATTAAACCTATATTCAGTATGATCCTTATTTTTAGTCAGTAACTGATTTAACACCTCTCTTTTCTTCATTATCTCAGCTTGCTCACTTAAGGAGGCATGTAAAATTTATGTTTTTTTTTTTGAAGTTGCATTTTTCATATTTAATTTCTCCATTAATCCTTCCTGCCTTACCTGATTTTTTTCAGTTTGTCATTTTTTTACAACCACTAGTTGGAAAACTAGTGGTTGGAAAACTAGTGGTTGGAAAACTAGTGGTTGGAAAACTAGTGGTTGGTATAAACATAGCAATACTTAAACCTGGTACCATCTACCATGCTGTAAACTATGAGCCACTGTACTGTCGCGTTACTCTGTTATTAGAGGCGCTATCACAAAGTTCCTGGACTGCCACGAGAAAAATATATAGGCCTACATAATCATCTATTTGAAGTTGTCTCCCTCGAGGCTAGTGACTGATCCCAACACCTCTGACATTTCTCGAGACTTATCTGGACTACTTTACGGCGACTAGCAACGCCGCCACTCCAGCTCCACTTTATTTTTGGGAATACAAAGAAATCACGGACCCAGATCTGGTGAGTAGGGAGGGTAGAGGACGAGCGCCATGTTGTTTTTGGACAGAAAGTGAGGGTCTTTTTTATTTTTTGTCAGCAAGCAGGGCATAAATTTTACAACCACTCGCCTCATGTTCATATATTCAATCAAAATTCTTTGGCACGACCCATAAGGAATTTCTACAGCACTTGTACCTTCATGGATACTCTGACGACTATCCTCGTCATTTTTAATTGAAGTTCCTGTTTTGAATCGGGGAAACTATTCAAAACACTCTGTCCGACTCATTGCTTCGTCGTCAAATGCTTGCTGAAGCATTTTGTGAGTTCCACCAGCTATTTTACCCAGCCGGAAAGGCAATTTCATACACACACACAACCACACGCTGCTGTTTCTTTTAAAGATTGCATTCCGTTATACAAAAAAATGCAACAATGGAACTACGCGACAAAAAAAAAAAAAATGTCCATCTAACCTCAGTGGAATAACCGAGCACACTCAAACTCGCCCCACTGCGTCACAAAGCAGTGATCTACACCGCCGCCATATTTTTACCCAGGAAGGTGAAAATTCGAGTACGAGAACTTTTTGATATCACCTGGTACATTGATATATTATTACATTATTAATATTGTTATTATTATTATGGGGAGCGTTAAACCTGTAGGGATTACACAGCATATTAATATATTTTACATTAATTTCCTTCTATTTTTGGTGGGCCGCCACTCACATAGAACGCTATACTTCCTTCACTAAAAAACAGGAACAGTCATAGCTTTGTCTTCTCCCCCCACCCCAGGATTGACGTTCATTCTTTTAGGTGTTACACTCATGTGTACTCACCTAGTTGTACTCACCTAGTTGAGGTTGCGGGGGTCGAGTCCGAGCTCCTGGCCCCGCCTCTTCACTGATCGCTACTAGGTCACTCTCCCTGAGCCGTGAGCTTTATCATACCTCTGCTTAAAGCTATGTATGGATCCTGCCTCCACTACATCGTGTGTGTGTGTGTGTGTGTGTGTGTGTGTGTGTGTGTGTGTGTGTGTGTGTGTGTGTGTGTGTGTGTGTGTGTGTGTGTGTGTGTGTGTGTGTGTGTGTGTGTGTCTGTGTGTGTGTGTCTGTGTGTGAGATTCAGAGTTCAGACCCCGGGAGTTAACTCTCATTTCCTGGTTTTACTGACCTCAGGTCTCCTGGGTCTCAGGTCTCCTGGGCCTCAGGTCTCCTGGGCCTCAGGTCTCCTGGGTCTCAGGTCTCCTGGGTCTCAGGTCTTCTGGGTCTCAGGTCTCCTGGGTCTCAGATCTCCTGGGTCTCAGGTCACGTGGGCCTCCTGGGTCTCAGGTCTCCTGGGTCTCAGGTCTCCTGGGTCTCAGGTCTCCTGAGCCTCAGGTCTCCTGGGTCTCAGGTCTCCTGGGCCTCAGGTCTCCTGGGTCTCAGGTCTCCTGGGCCTCAGGTCTCCTGGGCCTCAGGTCTCCTGGGCCTCAGGTCTCCTGGGCCTCAGGTCTCCTGGGTCTCAGGTCTCCTGGGTCTCAGGTCTCCTGGGCCTCAGGTCTCCTGGGCCTCAGGTCTCCTGGGCCTCAGGTCTCCTGGGTCTCAGGTCTCCTGGGTCTCAGGTCTCCTGGGCCTCAGGTCTCCTGGGTCTCAGGTCTCCTGGTCTCAGGTCTCCTGGGTCTCAGGTCTCCTGGGCCTCAGGTCTCCTGGGCCTCAGGTCTCCTGGGTCTCAGGTCTCCTGGGCCTCAGGTCTCCTGGGCCTCAGGTCTCCTGGGCCTCAGGTCTCCTGGGCCTCAGGTCTCCTGGGCCTCAGGTCTCCTGGGCCTGAGGCCTCCTGGGCCTCAGGTCTCCTGGGCCTCAGGTCTCCTGGGCCTCAGGTCTCCTGGGCCTCAGGTCTCCTGGGCCTCAGGTCTCCTGGGCCTCAGGTCTCCTGGGCCTCAGGTCTCCTGGGCCTCAGGCCTCCTGGGCCTCAGGTCTCCTGGGCCTCAGGTCTCCTGGGTCTCAGGTCTCCTGGGCCTCAGGTCTCCTGGGCCCCAGGTCTCCTGGGCCTCAGGTCTCCTGGGTCTCAGGTCTCCTGGTCCTCAGGTCTCCTGGGTCTCAGGTCTCCTGGGCCTCACGTCTCCTGGGTCTCAGGTCTCCTGGGCCTCAGGTCTCCTGGGCCTCAGGTCTCCTGGGCCTCAGGTCTCCTGGGCCTCAGGTCTCCTGGGTCTCAGGTCTCCTGGACCTCAGGTCTCCTGGGCCTCAGGTCTCCTGGGCCTCAGGTCTCCTGGGCCTCAGGTCTCCTGGGCCTCAGGTCTCCTGGGCCTCAGGTCTCCTGGGCCTCAGGTCTCCTGGGCCTCAGGTCTCCTGGGCCTCAGGTCTCCTGGGTCTCAGGTCTCCTGGGCCTCAGGTCTCCTGGGCCTCAGGTCTCCTGGGCCTCAGGTCTCCTGGGTCTCAGGTCTCCTGGGCCTCAGGTCTCCTGGGCCTCAGGTCTCCTGGGCCTCAGGTCTCCTGGGCCTCAGGTCTCCTGGGCCTCAGGTCTCCTGGGCCTCAGGTCTCCTGGGCCTCAGGTCTCCTGGGCCTCAGGTCTCCTGGGCCTCAGGTCTCCTGGGCCTCAGGTCTCCTGGGCCTCAGGTCTCCTGGGCCTCAGGTCTCCTGGGCCTCAGGTCTCCTGGGCCTCAGGTCTCCTGGGCCTCAGGTCTCCTGGGCCTCAGGTCTCCTGGGCCCCAGGTCTCCTGGGCCTCAGGTCTCCTGGGCCTCAGGTCTCCTGGGCCTCAGGTCTCCTGGGTCTCAGGTCTCCTGGGTCTCAGGTCTCCTGGACAACACCACTTGATCTAGCGCAGTCTATTCACTCACCACCCTGCACCTAAAAATGTACATATATTTAGTGACACGTTATGTAATAGCATAACATAACAAACGCACACTTCCCTAGTGCAGGAAAACAGAGAGAGGAAGCTCGATAATATGGTTGGATCATCTTACCTAAAACTGTGTTTAGTTTTCAGGACCAGTCTCTGTATAATAGTCTATAATTGTTTTCATTATTATTACGGTTTATAATTGTGACTCGCACTTCTTCCTCCTTCATCGTATTACATTTATTATACGGTAAATTCCGCATCTCCCTATGAGATGTAGAGCCAAACTGTGGCTCCCATCGGGGATGGCAGATTGGTAATACCTGGAGACTACCTGGAGGGCATTTCGGGGATCAATGCCCCCACGGCCCGGTCCACGATCAGGCCTCCCAGTGGATCAGGGCCTGATCAACGAGGCTGTTACTGCTGGCCGCAGTAACCACATCCAGGCTGATCCGGCACCGTCTTTAGGTATCTGTCGAGTTCCCTCTTGAAGACAACCAGGGGTCTACCGGTAATGCCCCCTATTGCTGGTGGGAGGCTGTTGAACAGTCTTGGGCCCCGGACACTTATTGCGTTTTCTCTTAGTGTACCAGTGACTCCCCTACTTTTCACTGTAGGTATGTTGCATTGTATGGAGTGATTGATGTGGGCATATTAGGGACCAGTCTCTCCAGAATCTTCCAGGTGTAGATTATGATATATCTCTCTCGCCTGCGCTCCAGTGAGTACAAGTCAAGTGCTTCCAGGCGCTCCCAGTAGTTAAGATGTTTGATGGAACTTATACGTGCAGTAAAGGTTCTCTGTACATTCTCTAATTCTGCAATTTCACCTACTTTGAATGGGGATGTTATTGTAGAACAGTATTCCAGCCTAGACAGAACAGGTGATTTAAAAAGGATCATCACTGGCTTAGCATCTCTTGTCTTGAATGTTCTCAGTATCCATCCTATCAGTTTCCTCGCAGATGCGATAGTGGCATTGATGTGGCCCATGAAGGTGAGGTCTTCGGATATTACCACACCCAGGTCCTTCACATTACTTTTCCGCTCTATTGTGTGATTAGAGTTAGTAGTGTACTCAGTCCTAGTTATTATTTCCTCCAGTTTTCCATAACGGAGTAGTTGGAATTTGTCTTCATTGAACATCATATTGTTCTCTGTTGCCCATTGGAAAACTTGGTTTATATCATCTTGAACCTTTGGCGTGTCCTCAATGGATGACACTCTCATGCAGATCCTAGTATCGTCTGCAAAGGGTGATACAGTGCTGTGGTTTACATCTCTTTTTCTGTCTGATATGAGAATAAGGAACAGGATAGGTGCGAGTGCTGTGCCTTGCGGTACGGAGCTCCTCACAATAGCAGCATCTGATTTACCTCTGTTTACCACTACTCTTTGTGTGCGGTTGGTTAGGAAGTTGAAGATCCATCTCCCCACTTTGCCAGTTATCCCTTTAGCACGCATTTTGTGTGCTATTACACCATAGTCGCACTTGTCAAAGGCTTTTGCAAAGTCTGTGTATACTACATCTGCATTCTGTTTGTTTTCCAGTGCGTCTAGGACCATATCATAGTGGTCAAGCAGTTGCGAAAGGCAGGAACGACCTGTTCTGAAACCATGTTGCCCTGGGTTGTGCAATTTTTGGGAGTCCATGTGGTTTGCTATCCTGCTTCTTAGAACTCTTTCAAAGATTTTTATGATGTGGGACGTTTAGGCTATTGGTCTATAGGTCTTAGCTACTGCTTTGCTGCCACCTTTATGGAGTGGGGCTATATCTGTTGTTTTTAGTGACTGTGGAATCTCACCTGTGTCTATGCTCCTTCTCCATAGCATACTTAGGGCCCTTGAGAAGGGTTTCTTGCAGTTCTTAATGAACACCGAGTTCCACGAGTCTGGGCCTGGGGCTGAGTGCATGGGTATGTCGTCGATGGCTTTCTCAAAGTCTAGTGGAGTTAGGGTTATGTCTTGCATACATTGGCAGGGTTTTGAGGCTCATTCATGAAAAAATTGTTTGGATTTTCTATCTTTAGACTGGTTAGTGGCTCGCTGAACTCTGAGTCATATTGCAATTTCAGTATCTCACTCATTTCTTTGTTGTCGTCTGTGTAGGATCCGTCTTGTCTGAGCAGGGGCACTATAATGGAAGTGATTTTTGACTTGTTTTGGGCATATGAAAAGAAATATTTCGAATTTCTTTCAATTTCACTAATTGCTTTTAGCTCCTCTTGTCTCTCCTGGATCCTGTATGAGTCCTTTAACTTTAGCTCAATATTTTCCACTTCCCTGGTTAGCACTTCCTTCCGTGTATCAGATAATCTGGCATTCTTGAAGAGCTCAATGATTCTTCGTCTTCTCCTGTAGAGGGAGTCTCTCTCTCTCCACTTTACTTTTTTTTTTCTTATAGGAATATACCTTGAACATACTTCAGCTACCAGGAGAACGATCTTTTCAAGGCATTGGTTAGGGTTCATGTAATTTAAGATATCCTCCCAGCATGTTTCATTTAAGGGATAGTTTACCTGATCCCAGATGATGTTCTTGTTGTTGAAGTTGAATTTGGTAAAGGTACCCTCATAGGTGTATGCATCTTGCCGATCAGATTAGATTGTGATCAGAATTTGTTGTTTTTGATATTGTTATATTCCTTACCAGGTACTCATTATTTGTGAAAATAAGGTCCAGTGTGTTCTCCAGTCTTGTTGGCTCCACTATCTGCTGACTTAGGGTGTGTTTGTTGCAGAAATTCAGCAGCTCCTGTGTGTGTGATCTTTCATCTGAGCTGCCTCCAGGGATTATTTCTGCTACAACATTATTTGCTATATTCTTCCATTTTGTGTGTCTTAGATTGAAATCACCAACCAGCAAGATGTTTGGGGATGGGGCTGGAATGTTTTCCAGACAGGAGTCAATTTTTGATAGTTGTTCTTTTAACTGTTGGGAAGTTGCATCCTGTGGCTTATATACAAGTACAATGACTAAGTTGTTTTGGTTCTCGATTTTTATTGTCAGAACTTCAACTACATCATTTGTGGTGTTCAGTATCTCTGTGCAAATGAGAGACTCTTTGACATACAGGCCAACCCCCCCCCCCTTGTTGCCTGTTCTTTCTGTCACATCTGAAAAGGCTGTATCCATGTATTCATATTTCACTGTCAAAGTAATCTCTTACGCGGGTCTCTGTGAAAGCTGCAAACAGTTCATTTGATTCCCCGAGAAGTCCACTAATGAAAGGTATTTTGTTGTTGGTGGATGGCTTAAGGCCCTGTATATTAGCAAATATAAATGAGGTTGTGTTGCATGTTTGTTGGGGGGATTTTGTTGTTGGCATCAGGAGCTGTGAGTCCGGAGGCGCCACTGGCTGTGCTTCCAGTCCAACAAGGCTCCAAGGTGGTGGACTATTTTGGTTATCTTTTTTCATTTTCTTTCTTCGTCTTCTAGCACTAAAAAATCACTTGGGGTGTTGTCATAGCTCCCATACCTATTATAATGTGTTGTATGGGGTGTGTGCCTCCTGGTTCTTTTAAATGGTATGCTGTGCAATTGGTATTGTAACATTGTTTTTCAAGGACTGAAGACTGACACATCTCAGGGTGGAAGTATTTGCAAGAGGTAGAACGACACACTCCCTTAGACAGGAGGTCACGGCATTGTTTGGGATGCTCAAAGTTGCATGCCTCATTCGTTTTCCCTGATATTCCATGTTAACAGATGTCCCAAACATAGAATTTGCACCACTTTGTTTTTGGCTGGGTACAATTCGTGCTGGATGCATTCCTAATCTGTGCCAGCCCTAGAGTTGCACTACAGTCCTCCATAGCCAAACCAGACACACCACCATCTGTTGTCATGGCACCAACATTTTTCCTGGAAGAGGACTCCCTGACTACATCTGTACTAGAGGCTATGACTGTGATGGCTGCAGAAGAGTCTACCCTTGAAGAGGACTCTACTAAATCTGTACTAGGGGCTATGGCATTGGTGACTGTGGAGGAGTCTTTAAGTGGATCTGGATTTTCACAATGGCTGGGGGTTGGGTCTGGGTCAGCCCTAGGGCTGGGAACTGAGCTAGCTGTTGTTTTTGTTTCCTGTGTTTTTTTCCAGTGGGTATCTGCTTATTTCTGGGTCGGCTGTTGTAGACTGGGCATTCTGTGTTAGACTTTACTCCTCTCCTATCTTCCCATGCTCTATATATGTATTCCAGGTAGACTATTCAATAGTTACTCCTTTTCTTGTGTTTATTGTTTATTAGCCGTCTGAGTGCTTTCCTGATATCTGTCCATAGTTCCACATCCCTGTTGCAGATCCAGAAATACCTATCTAGATAGATGTCATTTTTGGTTGCAGTGTTTATTATTGCACAGGTAACATAATGTTTTGAGAAGCAAAGGTTGCATGTGATTCTAGATTTTTTCCCAAGAGTCTTTTCACATGCCCCACAGGTATACTGTACTGCCATCCTGCTTGTATCCTATTTACAAGTGGGTACCAGAAGAACCTGATCTTCACTTTACCTTTCAGCTCTGCACGCAGGTGTGGGTGTTATAGGTCAATACATGGGTATGTGGGATGTAATTAGTATGGAGACTTATTACCCACTAAAAACTTTTGTGTTGTATAACATCATATATCATACATCCTAGGAGGGGTGTTAATGTTGCAGTTTAAAAACTGTAGTGTAAAGCACCCTTCTGGCAAGACAGTGATGGAGTGAATGATGGTGAAAGTTTTTCTTTTTCGGGCCACCCTGCCTTGGTGGGAATCGGCCAGTGTGATAATAATAATAAAAAAAAAAAAAAAAAAAAAAAAAAAAAAAAAAAAAAAAAAAAAAATCATACATCCTACAGCATCTGATTCCTGTCATGATCACTGCTGTTTATCTTATCCTGGGCTTTACTTTACCTTTCAGCTCTGCACTCAGGTGTGGTGTTATGTGGTCAATGCATGGATATGTGGAATGTAATTAGTATATGGACTTATTACACATTAAAAAAAATATTTTATCATGTATCCTACAGCATCTAATTTCTGTCATGATCACTGCTGTTTATCTTATCCTGGGCAGTTATATGTAGTGGTGGCTGGGTTTCAGCGGTGAAAGGTAGTTCGGTGGTCAGGGGTATTGGTGCCATGGGGGGTGGGGACCATCCCCGCTGGTTGGGGTGTCAGAGGGGGAGGGTGGCGGGAGGATTGGTGGTGGGTTATCCTTTTCCACTATCTAATCACTGCATGTTCACTGTTTCCCTGCACATTAATCCACTATTCTTGTTTTATTACTTCTACTATGGCTTAATACTCATCCAGTTTGTATCCCCACGTCTCCACTTTGCTTGGTTTGGTGATGAGGTGGGTCCGTGGTATGGGTGCCAGCAGGGGTGATGAGGTGGGTCCGTGGTATGGGTGCCAGCAGGGGTGATGAGGTGGGTCCGTGGTATGGGTGCCAGCAGTGGTGATGAGGTGGGTCCGTGGTATGGGTGCCAGCAGTGGTGATGAGGTGGGTCCGTGGTATGGGTGCCAGCAGTGGTGATGAGGTGGGTCCGTGGTATGGGTGCCAGCAGGGGTGATGAGGTGGGTCCGTGGTATGGGTGCCAGCAGTGGTGATGAGGTGGGTCCGTGGTATGGGTGCCAGCAGTGGTGATGAGGTGGGTCCGTGGTATGGGTGCCAGCAGGGGTGATGAGGTGGGTCCGTAGTATGGGTGCCAGCAGTGGTGATGAGGTGGGTCCGTGGTATGGGTGCCAGCAGTGGCGATGAGGTGGGTCCGTGGTATGAGTGCCAGCAGGGGTGATGAGGTGGGTCCGTGGTATGGGTGCCAGCGGGGGTGATGAGGTGGGTCCGTGGTATGGGTGCCAGCAGGGGTGATGAGGTGGGTCCGTGGTATGGGTGCCAGCAGTGGTGATGAGGTGGGTCCGTGGTATGGGTGCCAGCAGGGGTGATGAGGTGGGTCCGTTGTATGGGTGCCAGCAAGGGGGGGAACCACCCCCGCTGATTGGGGTACGATGGGGTCGGCGGGGGGTAGGTGAGGGGATCAGTGTGGTGACCGTAAACTTGTGCAGTTTGTCCCCATATAATTACACCATTGCTTACACTAGCACTCGGATTTAAGAGGATTTAAAAGGATTACTCTCATCCACAATTCAGTACACTATATCACTGCCTATTCAAATCCTTTTTCCTCGTTATAACACCTGTACGATAGTTTACATTTCTCTATCACCTCTGGCAATAATTTTTCCTGGTGGTGGTCGACCCACATATATTCCATACATTATACACTATGTATTGGGTATTTGACAGATTGCTGTAATCCACAATTTAAGATCACTATATCACTGAACATCAATACCTCGCCATTCACTATATTCCTTACATGGTATGAGAAACAATCCTTCAATAAAAAACACGACCCACTGTGTGGTAACACCTGTAGGCCTAGTTCGTTCTTTTGTATCCAAGTTACCAAACTACTAATTACTTTATTTCTTGATGTATTTCAGTTTCTTCTCGATCCGAGAAAAGTATTTCCATACTGCATAACCAGAGCCCCAGTACGTCAGTGCTCGTGAAAGTAATAGTGCCGAGTGTGGCACAAGACTCTTATGTAGCTTAATATTAACCTTGAAGATCTGAAGCAAATCAGAATAGGTATTTACAAGGTATCACATGGACACTAATATCTCAATACTTCAGTAAAAATAGTAAATTAGAATACACACAGAAAAACTAATTCAAACCTCCCACTAAGAAACACTTGCTTAGAAACCAAACTGAGGAGGCCTTCGTATGTTACCCCCAGAGAAACTATTATCCTAAAATGCACTAACACATTAATTAAGTCGAGAGCCGCTCAGAATTTGCATTACCAAGAACCAGCGTTGAAGGGGCGGAAGACAATTAGATATGGCATATACAAAAACTCGCATGAAAACCATTGTTTCAATTTTCCCAGTTTTTCCATAAAGAAATGGCGCCGCTCTTGTTCATATAGACCTGAACCAGAGGCATAATCTGCTGCTTTGTTACCACACACATAGTAACAAATATTTATATAGGCAAGGGAAGGGAAGGACCAGAGTTCCTGAGACCAACTCAGTCACAGAGCTACGCGGCTCATATACCCTTCACTCCTAGGTCAATGTAAACTTAAGATAATAAAATATTGCCAGTTTAACAAGGATTTCTGTATAAAAGGGTGGGAGTACCCTCTCCAGTTGCACCCAAACACCACATTGAAATACTACTCAAAAAGGTGACATTTGTTTATATTAAACTTTTTATCCTATAACTAAAGTGAAACATAATACAATCCTCTCCAGTTGCACCCACACACCACATTGAAATACTACTCAAAATGGTGACATTTGTTTATATTAAACTTTTTATCCTATAACTAAAGTGAAACATAATACAATTATTAAAACCAACACAAAACATTACTGTAGAACTATCATAACGTGAGATAACACAGTAAAATTTAATTTTTATAAAGATTAACAATAAATCTCGTTACTATGTTGCAGAAACGCTTTAACCCAAAATCTGAAGTGATTAGGACCACTCATTATCTTATACTCTTTCTTCTACTAATACTAATACTTCTTCGTCTGATTTTTAATTATATTTTATTTAAAATCCTTACCATGTCATACATTAAACCAAAGATAATGTACAAACCTGAGAACGCGTGTTGCCTCACACACTATACACACGACAACTGTGTCTAACAGTATTAGTAAACAATCAATCAGAAAACAGTAACATAAATAGAAATAAACAAGTACAGAAAACACATAACATAAATGAAGCCCAAGCCACGGCCTCGAAAGTTATCCATGAGCCACTGTGGAATATATAATCCATAAGTACATACAATATTCCGCAACACATAACCGGAACGTAAGGAGTTGGATGTATTACACACGTTACCCCTAACCTGTATACATTGCCTCCACCTGAATGATGGTGGGGACCAACCTACAAGTGCAAACCACACACACCCCTAACATCCACGTCTATCTAATAACGCAGTTACAAGAAGGACCGAATACATACACACACACACACACACACACACACACACACACACACACACACACACACACACACACACACACACACACACACACACACACACACACACACACACACCATACTTTACCACTCGATTACTTCGTGAAGCAGAAGCCTGTCTCACACATCTAAACAAATTAGGAACACGGAACAGTGTCATAGAATAACAATAGACATAAAGTACACAGAATAATGCGGTGTTTGTTAAAACCAAAACACCATACATAAAGACAATAAAACAATACATACTTGCCAAATGAAAGTAGTTTCTTCACCCGATGACTGCATTAGTTGCAGTCTTGTTGTTGTTATTAATGTAGGACGTTTAAAGGGCCACCACAGCCATCGTCATATTGTGTACTTCGCATGAGTCCGTGAATTTTTTTTTCTAAATTTGGTAGGGAATGGGAAAAGAAACAAGGTGTCCTCTGGAAACAAATATCAGAGAGTGGACAAGAGCATCATTCACTTCACTACTGGTACTACACTTGTCCGCACAACGAAGTGCTCTCTTCTGCTGAAATATTCTCTGGCGATATCGTGACAGTGTCAGCATCAGTTTCGAGAACTAAATCACAAAATATTAGCATAACAGAAGTGTTAATTGAGAGGAAGCACTCTGAAAATCCTGTCAAGCTGAATACACTGTGGCATTTTCAATAAATAGAGATGGAATTATTATATGAAATCATTCTTCTCTGAGTGGAAATCATGGCATAAAAGCATCACTAATTAAGTAATAATGAAATCAGAAATTCTTTTTCATTTGCTTTACGTGATGTGATGTCACTCAAGTTTAGCTGAAGATCCTCGGCTATTCTGAAGCTGTTTGAGGGTACTGGTCGAGAGGCTTATTGCAATGATCATCTATTTGTTCTTTTCATTTTGAGAGTAACTTGTAGCTTTTCTTCAGAAACGTGGATGAGACATTTTAGCTTCTCAGAAGTAGCACTCACTGGTAAATAATGTTTAAAGTCAAAATTATCATAATCACTTACAGGAAAACTTGTGCAGTTGAAGTGGCTGGGAATAGGTTTGTTTTAAGTTCTGTATTTTTGTACAGCATAAGCAGCCAAGAAGTTTCTTCCCACAAAGTCAGCATTGTTAGTGGAAACAATAATGTAATTTATGGATGTGATCACCTCTTTGCTGTTGTGACCGGGCATCAGACGCATTAGAATTAATCTTTGCACACTCTACAGGACAAATATGTGAATTATACAGGAAAATTCAACAGTTTCACTTGTTCCATCATAACTGGTTTAGCTGGGTAACCACTGCTTCCTAGTTGAGACCTCAAGCTACAGCATACATGTTTTACTAATGCTGAACAATGATGAAAAAAAATAGTCACGATATCATCAGACCTCAAACCTTTTCTGCTCTTTCACGATTTGTAAAGGTCAATAGCATAGCAAATTTCGTTTTCATGTCTGAAATCAAACATCTGTAAAATAAATCTATAATCCATGTTAACCTATTTGTGTCATTCAGTGCAAGTCATGTTGGAGGCTTAAACCTCTGAAACTGTTAAAATCATAACCATCCTTATTATGGGGGTGGATCGGTAAGCTAGCGGAAGGCCTCCGTCAGACGACCGAAATCTCCTACGGCGGGTTATCATATGACTAAGACCCACGTTAAGAAACACTTGTCCTGTTTGCTGACAAATCTTACCTAACCTAACCTTCGTCAGATGAAAGCCAGACAGATGCACTTACATGTCTTCTCAACCGTCTATAAAGTTGGCTTAATATAAGCCCTGTGATTTTCCCTGCATTGTAACGTCTCATTTTTGATGCAGTCTCTTCAGAACTTAAGTCTACTGAAAAACTATCAGTAGTTCATTTTTTTGAGGGGATTGACAAACTTATTTTTTCATTATAAGTTTCGATGACCTCATTATTAAGTGCCACAACTATGTTATGAAGATTGTTTATAAGGTCTATAATATTACTTGACATGTGACCTGACAAATTTGACAAATATTCCCTCGCTCAATAAGTAGTGTCATATGTGAGGTCACATGTCACATCAAATGTCGCCTTTATAATCCTTCAGTTGTCTTATTATTTTTACGCTTCCTTCATAATGTGAGAAATCTCGAAAGCACTTGGATTATTATTACTATTTCCCACAGTGATTGTATTGCATAATGCCTGTTTCCATTTATATTGCATAATTTTATATATATATATATATATATATATATATATATATATATATATATATATATATATATATATATATATATATATATATATAAACACACTGGCCGATTCCCACCAAGGCAGGGTGGCCCGAAAAAAGAAAAACTTTCACCATCATTCACTCCATCACTGTCTTGCCAGAAGGGTGCTTTACACTACAGTTTTTAAACTGCAACATTAACACCCCTCCTTCAGAGTGCAGGCACTGTACTTCCCAACTCCAGGACTCAAGTCCGGCCTGCCGAACTTGAGTCCTGGAGATATATATATATATATATATATATATATATATATATATATATATATATATATATATATATATATATATATACATCCAGGACTCAAGTTCGGCAGGTGGGGTATGCAGAAGAAGAAAATTAAAAGCGAATACAGGAAAGAGTAAGGTTATGAGGATAACAAAAATATTAGGTGATGAAAGATTGGATATCAGATTGGAGGGAGAGAGTATGGAGGAGGTGAATGTATTCAGATATTTGGGAGTGGACGTGTCAGCGGATGGGTCTATGAAAGATGAGGTGAATCATAGAATTGATGAGGGGAAAAGGGTGAGTGGTGCACTTAGGAGTCTGTGGAGACAAAGAACTTCGTCCTTGGAGGCAAAGAGGGGAATGTATGAGAGTATAGTTTTACCAACGCTCTTATATGGGTGTGAAGCATGGGTGATGAATGTTGCAGCGAGGAGAAGGCTGGAGGCAGTGGAGATGTCATGTCTGAGGGCAATGTGTGGTGTGAATATAATGCAGAGAATTCGTAGTTTGGAAGTTAGGAGGAGGTGCGGGATTACCAAAACTGTTGTCCAGAGGGCTGAGGAAGGGTTGTTGAGGTGGTTCGGACATGTAGAGAGA
This sequence comes from Cherax quadricarinatus, assembly GCF_038502225.1. Classification (NCBI taxonomy): domain Eukaryota; kingdom Metazoa; phylum Arthropoda; class Malacostraca; order Decapoda; family Parastacidae; genus Cherax; species Cherax quadricarinatus. The sequence goes on from NC_091341.1 coordinate 6,614,407, forward strand.
ATGGAGTGAAACAGAATGACTTCAAGAGTGTATCAGTCTGTAGTGGAAGGAAGGCGGGGTAGTGGTCGGCCTAGGATAGGTTGGAGGGAGGGGGTAAAGGAGGTTTTGTGTGCGAGGGGCTTGGACTTCCAGCAGGCATGCTTGAGCTTGTTTGATAGGAGTGAATGGAGACAAATGGTTTTTAATACTTGACGTGCTGTTGGAGTGTGAACAAAGTAACATTTATGAAGGGGTTCAGGGAAACCGGCAGGCCGGACTTGAGTCCTGGAGATGGGAAGTACAGTGCCTGCACTCTGAAGGAGGGGTGTTAATGTTACAGTTTAAAAACTGTAGTGTAAAGCACCCTTCTGGCTATACAGTAATGGAGTGAATGATGGTGGAAGTTTTTCTTTTTCGGGCCACCCTGCCTTGGTGGGAATCGGCCAGTGTGCTAATAATATATATATATATATATATATATATATATATATATATATATATATATATAAATATATTATATGTAGTAGGTTGGTAGACAGCAACCACCCAGGGAAGTACTACCGTCCTGCCAGATGACTGTGAAACAGAAACCTGTAACTGTTTTGCATGATGGTAGGATTGCTGGTGTCTTTTTCTGTCTCATAAACACGCTAGATAACAGGGATATCTTGCTACTCCAACTTACACTTTGGTCACACTTCACAGACATGCACATGCATATATATATACATACATCTAGGTTTTTCTCCTTTTTCTACATAGCTCTTGTTCTTCTTTATTTATCCTATTGTCCATGAGGAAGTGGAAAAGAATCTTTCCTCCGTAAGCCATGCGTGTCGTATGAGGCGACTAAAATGCCGGGAGCAATGGGCTAGTAACCCCTTCTCCTGTAGACATTTACTAAAAAAGAGAAGAAGAAAAACTTTATAAAACTGGGATGCTTGAATGTGTGTGGATGTAGTGCAGATGACAAGAAACAGATGATTGCTGATGTTATGAATGAAAAGAAGTTGGATGTCCTGACCCTAAGCGAAACAAAGCTGAAGGGGGTAGGGGAGTTTCGGTGGGGGGAAATAAATGGGATTAAATCTGGAGTATCTGAGAGAGTTAGAGCAAAGGAAGGGGTAGCAGTAATGTTGAATGATCAGTTATGGAAGGAGAAAAGAGAATATGAATGTGTAAATGCAAGAATTATGAGGAGTAAAGTAAAGGTTGGATGCGAGAAATGGGTCATAATAAGCGTGTATGCACCTGGAGAAGAGAGGAATGCAGAGGAGAGAGAGAGATTTTGGGAGATGTTAAGTGAATGTATAGGAGCCTTTGAACCAAGTGAGAGAGTAATTGTGGTAGGGGACCTGAATGCTAAAGTAGGAAAAACTTTTAGAGAGGGTGTGGTAGGTAAGTTTGGGGTGCCAGGTGTAAATGATAATGGGAGCCCTTTGATTGAACTTTGTATAGAAAGGGGTTTAGTTATAGGTAATACATATTTTATGAAAAAGAGGATAAATAAGTATACAAGATATGATGTAGGGCGAAATGACAGTAGTTTGTTGGATTATGTATTGGTAGATAAAAGACTGTTAAGTAGACTTCAGGATGTACATGTTTATAGAGGGGCCACAGATATATCAGATCACTTTCTAGTTGTAGCTACACTGAGAGTAAAAGGTAGATGGGATACAAGGAGAATAGAAGCATCAGGGAAGAGAGAGGTGAAGGTTTATAAACTAAAAGAGGAGGCAGTTAGGGAAAGATATAAACAGCTATTGGAGGATAGATGGGCTAATGAGAGCATAGGCAATGGGGTCGAAGAGGTATGGGGTAGGTTTAAAAATGTAGTGTTAGAGTGTTCAGCAGAAGTTTGTGGTTACAGGAAAGTGGGTGCGGGAGGGAAGAGGAGCGATTGGTGGAATGATGATGTAAAGAGAGTAGTAAGGGAGAAAAAGTTAGCATATGAGAAGTTTTTACAAAGTAGAAGTGATGCAAGGAGGGAAGAGTATATGGAGAAAAAGAGAGAGGTTAAGAGAGTGGTGAAGCAATGTAAAAAGAGAGCAAATGAGAGAGTGGGTGAGATGTTATCAACAAATTTTGTTGAAAATAAGAAAAAGTTTTGAGTGAGATTAACAAGTTAAGGAAGCCTAGAGAACAAATGGATTTGTCAGTTAAAAATAGGAGAGGAGAGTTATTAAATGGAGAGTTAGAGGTATTGGGAAGATGGAGGGAATATTTTGAGGAATTGTTAAATGTTGATGAAGATAGGGAAGCTGTGATTTCGTGTATAGGGCAAGGAGGAATAACATCTTGTAGGAGTGAGGAAGAGCCAGTTGTGAGTGTGGGGGAAGTTCGTGAGGCAGTAGGTAAAATGAAAGGGGGTAAGGCAGCCGGGATTGATGGGATAAAGATAGAAATGTTTAAAGCAGGTGGGGATATAGTTTTGGAGTGGTTGGTGCAATTATTTAATAAATGTATGGAAGAGGGTAAGGTACCTAGGGATTGGCAGAGAGCATGCATAGTTCCTTTGTATAACGGCAAAGGGGACAAAAGAGAGTGCAAAAATTATAGGGGGATAAGTCTGTTGAGTATACCTGGTAAAGTGTATGGAAGAGTTATTATTGAAAGAATTAAAAGTAAGACTGAGAATAGGATAGCAGATGAACAAGGAGGCTTTAGGAAAGGTAGGGGGTGTGTGGACCAGGTGTTTACAGTGAAACATATAAGTGAACAGTATTTACATAAGGCTAAGGAGGTCTTTGTGGCATTTATGGATTTGGAAAAGGCGTATGACAGGGTGGATAGGGGGGCAATGTGGCAGATGTTGCAGGTGTATGGTGTAGGAGGTAGGTTACTGAAAGCAGTGAAGAGTTTTTACGAGGATAGTGAGGCTCAAGTTAGAGTACATAGGAATGAGGGAAATTATTTCCCAGTAAAAGTAGGCCTTAGACAAGGATGTGTGATGTCACCGTGGTTGTTTAATATATTTATAGATGGGGTTGTAAGAGAAGTAAATGCGAGGGTCTTGACAAGAGGCGTGGAGTTAAAAGATAAAGAATCACACAAAGTGGGAGTTGTCACAGTTGCTCTTTGCTGATGACACTGTGCTCTTGGGAGATTCTGAAGAGAAGTTGCAGAGATTGGTGGATGAATTTGGTAGGGTGTGCAAAAGAAGAAAATTAAAAGTGAATACAGGAAAGAGTAAGGTTATGAGGATAACAAAAATATTAGGTGATGAAAGATTGGATATCAGATTGGAGGGAGAGAGTATGGAGGAGGTGAATGTATTCAGATATTTGGGAGTGGACGTGTCAGCGGATGGGTCTATGAAGGATGAGGTGAATCATAGAATTGATGAGGGGAAAATTGCGAGTGGTGCACTTAGGAGTCTGTGGAGACAAAGAACTTTGTCCTTGGAGGCAAAGAGGGGAATGTATGAGAGTATAGTTTTACCAACACTCTTATATGGGTGTGAAGCATGGGTGATGAATGTTGCAGCGAGGAGAAGGCTGGAGGCAGTGGAGATGTCATGTCTGAGGGCAATGTGTGGTGTGAATATAATGCAGAGAATTCGTAGTTTGGAAGTTAGGAAGAGGTGTGGGATTACCAAAACTGTTGTCCAGAGGGCTGAGGAAGGGTTGTTGAGGTGGTTCGGACTTGTAGAGAGAATGGAGCGAAACAGAATGACTTCAAGAGTGTATCAATCTGTAGTGGAAGGAAGGCGGGGTAGGGGTCGGCCTAGGAAAGGTTGGAGGGAGGGGGTAAAGAAGGTTTTGTGTGCGAGGGGCTTGGACTTCCAGCAGGCGTGCGTGAGCGTGTTTGATAGGAGTGAACGGAGATGAATGGTTTTTAATACTTGACGTGCTGTTGGAGTGTGAGCAAAGTAACATTTATGAAGGGGTTCAGGGAAACCGGCAGGCCGGACTTGAGTCCTGGAGATGGGAAGTACAGTGCCTGCACTCTGAAGGAGGGGTGTTAATGTTACAGTTTAAAAACTGTAGTGTAAAGCACCCTTCTGGCTATACAGTAATGGAGTGAATGATGGTGGAAGTTTTTCTTCTTCGGGCCACCCTGCCTTGGTGGGAATCGGCCAGTGTGATAATAAATAAATAAATATATATATATATATATATATATATATATATATATATATATATATATATATATATATATATATATATATGAACAATACCGTGACTGGAACAATACACAAATAACCCGCACTTGTAACGACGTATCGGTCCGATTTGCATCATTAAGTAGTGATGAGTGTTTGCTATGCGTATATTATTTTGTTCCTATGTACATATTTATGTACCTTGGATCTAAATCATATATCTAGGAGTAAATCTTCACATATTTAGTAATATATTTCACCATATATAACCTGGACTCTGTCTCTTGGGTTCAGTACTAATCAAGAATGTATGTAAAAAAAAACTGTCGAGTATTAATTTAAGTGTATTAATGAGAGAGAGAGAGAGAGAGAGAGAGAGAGAGAGAGAGAGAGAGAGAGACAGAGAGAGAGACAGGGAGAGAGAGACAGGGAGAGAGAGACAGAGAGAGACAGAGACAGAGACAGGGAGACAGAGAGACAGAGAGACAGAGAGACACAGACAGACAGAGACTGCATACACATCCAGAGTCTTTCCTTCTATATGCATGACTTAATAGAGAAGATTAAGTCAAAACTGACGTGAGGAATACTAACAGATGATAACTGCGAAGGTAGGATAAATGTGGAATATATTTGTTTTATTATTACTAATATTATTATAATTATTATTGTTACTATTATTATTAGAGTAAATAATTCTTATGTCATTGCTGTGTTTGTGTTTGGTTTATTTGTTACTGTTGTTGTACAAACGTGGGACAAACTGGGCTGTAGGTTAACACTTGACCATCTCATGAAGAATAGTAAAAAAAAAAAACATACCCACGTTGTATATAATAAAACATATTACAAATTTATAATACCTAACAAAAATCAATGAAACATATTGATCAAAGTAACACTCAAATGGATAAGCAATGAATAGCGATATGTACAATAGACCAGATAAGGGTTTAACGTCTAAGAATTAGCTTGGCAGGGCTGTAATGTGCCTCACTCCAGCACTCTTCACACCAACGCTGTAGTTTATTCTGGTAATTATCGTAAGAGGTTGTTAGCGTCCTCTGCTGGCTCTGTCCCCTCAAGGAAGGTTCCTTGATGTTGGTGAGGGGCTCTTGATTTAGGGAATTGGATCTGTGCTCCAGTTCCCCGAATTAAGCCTGAATGCCTTCCACATCCCCCCCCCCAGGCGCTGTATAATCCTCCGGGTTTAGCGCTTCCCCTTGATTATAATAATAATAATAATAATGCTGGCTCTGTACACTTGTTATACCCACACTGCCTCCTCCTCTTGGGGAGTCTCCTGCTTCTTTGTTTGTTACTTCGTGTTTGTGCATGAATATAAAATGAATTTCTAGCTACTGGGTGAAGAGTATGGTAATAATTTTTTTGTCGTGAGGGCTCGTTGATGGATCTGGAGAATAAACACACACGTTGGATGTCTTAGTAGCGTATATTAAGATAAGGGAGAGAGCACTCAGAGAATTGACGCCTGACCTGTCTACTCTGGTATATCCCGTCTCCAAGTGAAGGCAGTGCCCGAGGACACGCTTTCAAAGGTTGACTCGTAACGTCACAGCTAGCAGGGCAGCTGTGAGTCACGTATCGGTTACTGGTGTGAGGCACAAGTACTACTGACACTACTGATAACTGATACTACTGATATTTTAAGAAGTTATAATTTGGAAAGTAAAAAAAAAATCGCATGTCATTATAAACTACGACAATTTTGATTGAGAAATATCTTGCTTAAGGACGTCTGGTCTCTTCCGACATCTTTATATATTAAAACAATTTCGTAACTGTAAAAAAAAAAATAGCTCAAATGTAGGAAATCACGATGCTGTAGAACTTTTGATCCAAGGAATTGGAGCTACTCTCTCTTCAAATCCTACTGGATGATCTACTGTTCCCCAGGGTCTGTAGGATCTGCACGGGCTCTCCTAATATATAGATACTAAATGGTTATAACTGACCGTAAATTTTAAAGGGGTGGACCGGTAAGCCAGAGGAAGGCCTCGGTCAGATGAACAAAAGCTCATCATCTGACTAAGTCCCGCCTCAGGAAACACTTGTCCAGTTTCCTGACAAACCTTACCTAACCTAACCTAACCTAACCTAACCTTACTTAACCTAACCTAACCTAACCTTACTTAACCTTACCTAACCTAACCTTACTTAACCTTACCTAACCTAACGGGCTAACCACTCCTCTACATCCTTATAATAAAAATAATATTAATAATAATATTAATAATATTAATAATAATATTAATAATAATATTAATAATATACTATTTTTCTTTCGCTTAGTCGTCTCGTGCATTTGGCTTCCGAGTTTTCTCACTAATAACGAAGTAAACCCCCCCGAAACTCCCGTACCTGATGAACTTTAACGGATACTGGACTATATCTTCACTGCCTTAAATTAAGTTTCCCAGCTGAGGCAGCTGACACATTTCAACACTACGTTTGTAACACATCCCACGTGATGGAAATTTATAATCAAAACCAAACGCTAAACGATGAAATTAAGTCACATGTGCAACATCTGGGTATCTTTATTGTAGACGTTTCGCCATCCAGTGGCTTTATCAATGCAAATTCCAGGACAACTGCAACATCATGGGATCTTGATTCTAAGGACATGTACATAACCTTCACGACTACGACAACAACTACTACAACTAACCCATCTCTTTGGGTAGGACCTACTTCCACTGGGGAATCCCGCCTACCAGTGACTATGCCCTCGTCTGCTACACGTCCCATTTCCACCTGACGTTAGTACATAAGCGCCAGGCTCCTTGTTTCTGCTTCAGAATCTCCACGACTACGTTGCTCTTTGCATCTACTCCAAGGCTGAGAAACTGATTACCTCATCTTCTGTACATGGTTCTACTGTCTTCAAGTTATGTCCTGGAATTTGTTTTGATAAAGCCACTAGATGGCGAAACGTCTACAATAAAGATACCCAGATGTTGCACATCTGTCTTAATTTCATCTTGTCGGTATTGTATACCATTTTTGTACAAACGCTAAACCCACAAAGGTCAATGTGTGATGGAAAACGACAAGGAAACAGTTTTTTTGTTTCCATTGTGTAACTTTCGTATAGAATAAGGTATCAGCACATTGCAAATGTATCCAATTTAGTTAAATAAAAAGCCTATAATTCTGCCACTGAGGGGTGTTCTTTAAACAATTCAGTTAACATTATAATCATGGGGAGCACTAAACCCGTAGGACTATACAGCGCATATAGGGAAGGGATGGAAGGCATTCAGGCTCAATTCAGGGAGCCGGAGCACAGATCCAATTCCCAGATCAAGAGCCCCTAGCCAGCATCAAGGAACCTCCCTTGAGGGGTTAAAAAAGTTCAAACTACAAAAGGAAATAAGATCCACTTTATAAATTACTTTATTGGATAAAAAGGATTATTTTTTCTTCCTAATAAAGAATAAAATAGTGATGCATCTGCTATGAGTAAAACAAATTGAAGGAATAACCTCCACGACCTTTTAATGACCGAGGGTGTCACCTTTTACTGCCCTGTAAAAAATTACGACAGTGTGAGAGCTTTATTTGTCGCGAGCGGGTAATAAATCTTTCAAAGGAGTGTTAATATCATTTTGTTTCTCATATAGACTGTGTGTAAGTGTTGGGACCTGACATGTCAGCCGGCGTGATCTGAATACAAGACATTGAAACACTCGGTGCAAACCATGCATGAAATTGGAAGACGTGAGGGTGGTGAAGGTGGTGGTGGTGGTGGTAAGTGGTGGTGATGGTGGTTATGGTGGTGGTGGGAGTGACGGTCGTGGTCAGGACGACAACAAGGTCGTAGATGAGAGAGACCCTTGTGTGCCCTCTTTCCTTCCCAGAAGTATTGCCTTAAGTAGCTCTTCCATTTCCTCATTTCTTCTTCTTCTTAATAATAATAATAATAATAATAATAATAATAATAATAATAATTTCTACAACTTATACAGACCTAGTGACATACTATATAAAAAAACTGGTTATGCAGAGTATTTCGGGCAACTTAAGTTAATATTGTTCATTAAGAACTGCAAGAAACCCCTCTCACGTGCCCTATGGAGGAGGAGCTTGGACATGGGTGAAATTCCAGTAACTTAAAACAACGCATATAGCCCCACTCTATAAAGGTGGCAGCAAAGCATTAGCTAAGAACTATAGACCAATAACTCTAACTTCCCACATTATAAAAATCTTTGAAAGAGTGCTAAGAAGCAGGATTGCAAATCACCTGGATTCCCAAAAAACTGCACAAACCATGGCAACATGGGTTTAGGGCAGGTCGCTCCTGCCTCTTGCAACTACTGGATCACTATATGGTCTTGGATGCACTGGAAGAAAAACAGAATGCAGATGTTATATACACAGACTTTGCAAAAGCGTTTGACAAGTGCGATCATGGCGTAATAGCACACAAAATACGTGCTAAAGGAATAACTGGCAAAGTGGGGAGATGGATCTTCAACTTCCTAACCAATCGAACACAAAGAGCAGTGGTCAACAGAGTTAAATCGGAGGCTGCCATCGTGAAAAGCTCTGTTCCACAAGGCACAGTACTCGCCCCCATCCTGTTCCTCATCCTCACGTCAGACATAGACAGAGATGTAATCCACAGCACCGTGTCATCCTTTGCAGACGATACTAGGATCTACATGAGGCTGTCATCTAATGAGGACGCGGTTAACCTCCAAGAAGATATAAACCAAGTTTTCCAATGGGCAACGGAAAACAATATGATGTTCAATGAGGACAAATTCCAACTACTCCGTTATGGAAAACTGGAGGAGATAATAACTAGAAATAACTACAAACAAATAAAATAATGTAAAGGACCTGGGAGTGGTAATATCTGAGAATCTCACTTTCAAGGATATCGAAAGTGCCACGATCAAAAGTGCAAAGAAAATGATAGGATGGATAATGAGAACGTTCAAAACAAGAGATGTCAAGCCAGTGATGATCCTTTTCAAATCACTTGTTCTCTCTAGGCTGGAATACTGCTGTACATTAACATCTCCGTTCAAAGCAGGTGAAATTGTTGATCTAGAGAGTGTACAGAGAAACTTTACTGCACATACAAGTTCTATCAAGCACCTCAACTACTGGGAACACTTGGAAGCACTTGACTTGTACTCGTTGGAACGCAGGAGAGAGAGATATATCACAACCTACGCTTGGAAAATCCTAGAAGGAATGGTCCCGAATCTGTACACAGAAATCACTCCCTACGAAAGTAAAATACTGGGCAAGCGATGCAAAATACCCCCAATTAAAAGTAGGGACGCCATTGGTACACGAAGAGAACACACCATAAGTGTCCGAGGCTCAAGACTGTTCAATAGCCTCCCACCATGCATAAGGGAAATTACCTATAGGCCCCCTGGCTGCCTTCAAGAGGGAGCTGGACAGATACCTAAAGTCGGTGCCGGATCAGCCGGGTTGTGGTTCGTACGCTGGACTACGTGCGGCTAGCAGTAACAGCCTGGTTGATCGGGCCCTGATCCACCGGGAGGTCTGGTCGTGGACCGGGCTGCGGGGGGGGGGAGGCGTTGATCTCCGGAATACCTTCCAGGTAGACTCTAGGTAGGATGCGATCCACACCAATCCACTAACACCCAGGTACCTACTTACTGCTAGATGAACAGGAACAACAGGTGTCTTAAGGAAACACGCCCAATATGTTCCCCCATATCGGGGATCGAACCACGGACCTCCATGTGTGAGCTGAGTGAGCTACCAACCAAACTACAGGACACTCTGCGGGATACTTCATTTCATTGCTCCTCTCATTTTCCTTCTTAAATTCTCCTTCCTTACTTTTTTTCTAGCCTTGTTCCTGCTCTTTTATCGCCCTTCCTATCCCGCTGTCCTCCCATCTGCTAGGTGCCTCTCCATCCCTACCACATATCGACTTTCATCACACCCGTTTGTCGTCTTTATTTTTCATTACCTCCTTAGAACCAACTTGGGTAATTCCTCCTTCCCTGCGTCCCGCTCCTCAGCCTCATAATCAACCTTCCACTGCCCAGCCTGTGAACATTTTATAAATCTTCTAAGCCAAGGCAATCGCTAGACAGAAACAGCATAAAGGTAACGTAGGACAAACCCTGGGTGTCATTTTTTCAAGAGAGGATAGGTTAGGTAAGCTTCGTAATGAAACAGGACAAGTGTTTCCGGACTCGAGTCTTAGTCAGATGATAACCGCTGTTGGAGCTTTTGGTCATATGACCGAGGCCTTCCGCTGGTTTACCGGTCCACCCCTTTAAAAATTATGAGTTATAGTTATAACCCACATATTGTGAGAGAATAGCAAACTGATTATATTATGCTTTAGACGGGCATGTCACACAGGATAGGGCTCTGTTACTGCTGTATATTACTCTCTGGAGGAACAATAACAAAGCCCTATAACTGCTTCAATATGTGAGCAAATTTAGTGCCACGTTTTATCTCTTCTCCTAATGTCCCTGAGCAAAAAAGATGACTAAAAGAAGATAAATGGTCTGAGGAAAATGTGGGCTCTGTAAAGAGGCGCTTATATTTAGCTAGTAAGACTGAAAGCAACAGCGTTCTTTTCCAAATCAAACAGACAAAATAATTCGGACCCTAGACCATCCACTATCTCTGTGTTCTACAATAGTTCTCTCGAGATACAACACACAAGACTCAATGGAGTGACAAGTCATTGACAACTCCCGGATCTCTAGGGTCCATCCGTCTAAATCAAAACAAATACTGTTACCTCCTGTCCTGACTTACTAACTAAAATATTTGAAATCAAAAGCAAAATTCTGCTCACCACTTTCTTCAGGCAGCTATGTAGAGACGGCAGACTACCACAGTGAGTGACAACCTAATCTACGGTGGTTGTAACACTATGCTGTCTCAGCTTCAGGACTTCGAAGATGCTGGTAGTTATTATTGTGAACTGTAATAACTGGATCCTTCTTAGTATTTCAGAGCCCGTGACAATTCTTTGGAAAAGTGAAGATGGAAATAACGTATAACATAAATATAAACAAAATTTATACAATTTACTTAATAACAACCACAGACATGAGGTAATTACGAAAGTCAATCAAAACTAAGAAAGGTAAATATACAAAGCAGCAAAGGTATAATGACTCCGTTTGTGGCGTTGCAAACAGTCTTTGATCTACAATGATCATTGATGTGAGAGAAAATGATCACCATAAACAAACACCAGTGATATGAAAGACAAGAGCACTTAGTGAGATGCGCAAGGCAATCAACATGGTTTACAGGAGTTGAACAAGCAGGCATGAGTGAACCATAATAAGAAGCGGTGAACCTGGCTGGTGGGTTGTCTTAGATGTGACGTGTGAGTACACAGACAACTCGCGGAATGAATCAAACTACCACATACATAATAGTCTTTCCACATATGATGATGACAAAGGTACGGTAGATCAAATCCACGACTTTTGACATAGACTGCAGCCCATGTGACCCCTTATAGTCCCAAAAACACAATCAAAACACACGGGCTACGGAAGAGAGGCACACACGAGGGTTAGCAACATGACAAGTGGTTCATTCACTCAACATGCTGAAGCCTTTGAAAGATGGGTGACAAATAAACATATAGACTAATGTTACATTAAAACTATGGTTCTAAAAATCTATGTAAGTAACAGCTGTAAAAATAAGAAATAATAATTATACAGAGGCACAAATGCTTATGATCGTCACTCTTCAAGGAAGGTTCCTTGATGCGGTAAGGGGTTCTTGATCTAGGGAACTGGATCTGTGCTCCAGTTCCCTGAATTAAGCCTGAATACCTTCCTCATCTCTCCCACAGGTGCTGTATAATCCTACGGGTTTAGGGTTCCCCGTTGATTATAATAATAATTATAATCGGCAGTAAACAAGGTAACTCAGAGACGTCCTGATGATGCCCAGTACCCCACACCACCTGATGATGCCCAGTACCCCACACAACCTGATGATGCCCAGTACCCCACACCACCTGATGATGCCCAGTACCCCACACCACCTACCCCATCAGAGAGTAGTGTGGCAAGAGGCAGGCAGGCGGTGCTGGCAACTCCATTCCACTGTAACAATTGCTTCTTGCATATACTCAGAAAAGCTAGGAATAAAATGAAGGTATTATAGATTTTGCTCCAACTTTTCTAAGATAGCAGCATCTCCTACTGGGCTAACTGGTAGTCAGATGAAGTTTGTTGGTCGGACACTTGTTTAATTTCATTTCACTATCTCAACTGCTGCTCATCTCTGCCCACATTCTACGGAAGCCCAAATTTTAGTTTACCTTTTACATTACATATTGATACGAGTGATTAAGCCATAGGAACTATTCTAAAGAAGACTGATGGTGACACTCCCTCAATTATTATTATTACAATCAAGGGGGAAGCGCTAAACCCGCAGGATTATACAGCGCCTAGGGGGGGATGTGGAAGGCATTCAGGCTTAATTTGGGGAACTGGAGCACAGATCCAATTCCCTAAATCAAGAGCCCCTCACCAACCTCAAGGAACCTTCCTTGAGGGGACACTCCCTCAAATGTGATATTTCAACACAAAGCTTCAACCAAATCAAAAAGGTTACTTCACCATAGAGAAGGAAACTTTACCTTTGGTTTTACCTTTGGTTCACTTTGAGATATATTAGAGCATCATCTTTTTTAACATATTCAGTAATAGCAACCCATTGACTTTTGTTAATAGCATGAAGTCAAAGAATATTTAACATTCAGCACATTAAAGATCCATTAAATGTAATTGTTGACGCTTAACCTCGGCCTTAATATTAATATTAAAGTAACGTAGCTCAGGTGTCTACATTTTACCTGCTTTTCTTATTCAAAGTAAAGTCAACTATTTTAAGGGCCTCTGTGTGTCCACCTTAGCGTGTTTGACGGTCGCTATTAATGTACTATGTTTGCTCTCGTTGGTCATAGTGTTGCATCTTTCTTGGATCGGATATTTAGGGTGTCGTTGTTCAGTGGAGCTGTAATCTAATCTACTGTATATATAAAGCACATTCTGTATGCTCCTTATTATTATTATTATTAAAGATTAGCCGGTATTCTCCCGGCCCGGGCCTTTTCCAAGTGGTGGCCCGGCCTTGGCTCCCTCTTTAGGGAGTGTCTGAGACCGAAGTCTCCCATGGGAGGAGGCACAAGTACCTCCTCATCTTTGGGACCAACTGTCCCCAGGCCTAGCCACAAGCTAGGCCTCTCTGGTCTGCCATCCCCGCCCCAAGGGGGCAAATGGGAATGACAGTCTTATAAGCTAAAGGCTCGGGCTCAGGCACCTACCCTACCCTAGAAGGGTTAGGCATGGTGTCGATCCTGTATCTCCTCCACAGTGTGCATAGTGTATAAAGTATTGTAAACTATCAATACACTATACTAAGTATTTGAGATATGAGGGAGAACATTGACTGCCATTTACTAATAAACAGTAATTAATTTTTAATTCGTTTAGATACATGTATCCCGTAGTGTAATAAACAGTTTTTTAAAGTAAAGAGTTTTGTTTAATTTCTCCATCCTGAGCTTATTTTGAGGGTTTATTAAATAATCAGGTTCATCTTTGGTGGTAAAGCATAATTATGGAAACACTCTTATTACGACCCGTGTATAAGTCTGTCATGGTGAATCGGACAGTGGAATCCATTACATTTGTACCCAGGAATAAATACATAATACCCGCCCACAGGCGACCATCGTCCCTCGCCCAGGCTGCCGCCTCTGAGCCATCTGGCCACGTATTTGCATATATGCATACATTCGTGTGCATATGTATGTATATATTTGTTCGTGCGTGTGTAAAAATGTATATACATATGAAATACTCATCTATGTACGTAACTATCATTTTGCCGGAAATGCTATGCATCCTATGAGCCTTCAGATTATTATTTGTTTTCTGTACAGTAATTCTGAAATAAATAATTGTATTGTATTGTATCATGTAGAATAGAATTGCAGCCTACTGCTGATGGGTTGTATCTTTCTTAATATAAAATATTGTCATAAGGCTAGTGATATATTTTCTTAGGCTTATAATGATTCTGAATTAATATTAACTAATGTATATATGTAGTTAGATATATCGTGACATACAAATGTTTCTTTAATCCTCTCCCTCCCTCTCTTTCCTATCTTCTAAATATAATTTCTCTCGTCCTTTCTCTGGGATGATGAAGATGTTTTTATAAAATATCCATTTTTTAACTCACGAAATTGTAATGACACGATTGCAAACAAACCATACCACAGGTGGGGTTAGAACCCGCAATCAGTGGCCGAGGGTTCTATCCCCACCCTCGGTATGGTTTATTCATTTCTTACCTCAAACTCCTCCTCTCCTTACACCTTTCTACTTTATATTGGACTGATGAAGCCACTGTGTGGCGAAACGTTTCCTAAATAAAGATTCCCATATGTTGCATAAGTGTCTCAATCTTCAATTTGTCGGTTTTTCAAACCGTTTATCACAGTTCTGCTCTATATGGGATAGGCTATCCTGAGAGATGGCAGTTTTTCAAGTTTTAGTAACTACAGTTATACTAGAGAGAATCTTCTGAAGCTCCCAGAGCTGATGAACGTTTATTGGAATACTTGACAATATGATTATTGTTCTACTAAAGTTCAAAGCTCAGACTGACAATTTTCAATACCTTGTATGAGCTCCATCCTGTGTGATGGAATATGACAGGGAAACATAGTTGGCAACACACTACTGACGTTTCCCCGACCACAGGAGATAGTTGTCCCTCGCCCAGATGTCCGTCCACAGGAGACCTTCGTCCCTCGCCCAGATCTCCGCCCACAGGAGACCTGGTGTCCCTCGTATACAGTGTCACCTTTCATAGTGGAGAGTTATAAGCAGTTCGCCATCTGCAGCAGCTGTCCTCTCTCACACTAACCCTTTTTCTCGCTTACCCCTTTATTCCTTACATTGCCTACTCACTAGCCCCTTCTCTCACCCACACTCTCAACCACCCCTCCTCACCGACCCTCACATGTACCTATACCCAGTCATTGCCCACTCACTCACCCACCTTGCCCTGCCCTTTGCCCACTCCCTCGTCAAATGCCTTTCCCACATCCTTGCTCCCTACCCTCCTCACCCTGAGTTCCCTAATAGCATGGAGAAGGCAAATACGTACACTATTTATAGCAAAGACGTCAACATTTGTGTTTACATTCCATTTCAATGTCGTACCTCGCTTCTTATCTAATTAATGTGTCGTTCATAAATTTGTAATCTGTGATTTACCACCGTGAAAACAAGAGCCATAAAGATTTCACACGCGATATAGTTCATAATTTCGCAATTTTATCTGCCAGTGCACAAAACTCAATTTTCTACCAGCTGATGATCCTGCGATTAGCTCGCCTAGCAAAGAATTATGTAGGAATGTTTTGAGTCCTTTCACAGATTTATGTGGTGATGTCTAGACACCTAGTTTCTTGTTTTAATCAGTAACTCAGTAATCTTAAGTAAGATGGTGAGGATATTTTGTCAGGAGAAATGGAAAAATACTTCTTTTAACTCGGATCTTAATATGACGAGCAGCATGTGGAGCTTTTGGTCATTTGACCAAGGCCTTCCGTTGGCTTTCCCGTTCACTCAGTTATAGTTAAAATATTGCAGTTCAATATGTCGCCGCTAAGGAAATCAAATACCACTTTCTCGAGTCATGTGATGATTTTTTACTCGTCACTTTGTGTGACTGATTGCAAGATTAACAACCCTCTTGGGCACAGTGCCTGCACTCTGAAGGAGTGCAGGCACTGTGAAAGTGTTTCTTCATTTTTGGGTCACCCTGCCTCGGTGGTAGACGGCCGGTTTGTTGAATATATATATATATATATATATATATATATATATATATATATATATATATATATATATATATATATATATATATATATATATATATATATATATGCAATAACATCACAGTAAACAGGTGATATTACAATATGCAGAAAAGCTTCTGTGAAAAATAGAGAAATTCCAAGAGCACCTGGAATTTCGCTATTTTTTCATAGTGGTTGTTCTGCATGTAATATATATATATATATATATATATATATATATATATATATATATATATATATATATATATATATATATATATATATATATATATGCAGAACAACCACTCTGAAAGAATAGAGAAATTCCAAGCGCATTCGTGACTACTCACATTATCAAGGAACTATATATATATATATATATATATATATATATATATATATATATATATATATATATATATATATATACATATATATATATATATATATATATATATATATATATATATATATATATATATATATATATATATATCGTGCCGAATTGGTAAAATTGATCAATTAGCAAGAACTCATTTAAAATTAAGTCCTAAAATTTTCTCTTATACGCTTAAAGATATATTTTTCATTTATCTTATTGCAAAATTAATAATTTTTTACCAAAAGATCCTCAGAAAATTTTCCTGACCATATATATATTTATATATATACATATTTCTCACAAAGTGCTTGAGTCTGCCCAGGTTGACATATTTCCTAAGATGTGCACCTTCATATGATAACCCTATACTGCACGAATATGACAGTATTCTGAGGCAGATTTTTACGAAAGTACTTAACCTTACTCTAGAAGACGGGCAGTGGAACCAAGCTACACTTCCAGTTAGACTAGGAGGCATTGGTGTCTGCAAGTCATCACAGATTGCGTTACCTGCTTTTCTGTCCGCGTGTATTGCATCCAGAGGGCTTGAAGCAGCGATTCTCCCTGAACATCTTAGGGACAAGATTGGAGTCCAGGACCAAAAGTTCATTGACGCAGCCTTGATCTGAGATAATCTAACGGGCTCTGAAACCAGACCTGCTCCCCCCAACAACTACAAACAATCGCACTGGGATGGTCCAGTAGTGGAAAATATAGCCTCAACAATGCTTCAGAGTGTGTCAGGGAAGGATAGAGCCCGCCTCCTGGCAGTGAGAGCACCTCATGCAGGGGATTTTCTGTTGGCTGTTGCCAACTCCAGCCTTGGCACACGCATCGACCCACAGACCATCAGCATCGGTGTTGCCCTTCGACTTGCCGCCCCTATTCTCGCCGAACACAGGTGTATTTGTGGCAGTGAAGCAGCAGACCGATTCGGGTACCATGGTCTTGTGTGCCGTAAATCCGAGGGAAAGATTGCAAGACATGAGGAGGTTAATAACATTATCAAGAGGAACCTCACAACAGCCGGATGCCCAGCAGTAAGGGAGCCACCCAAGCTATGCAGATCTGATGGCAGCCAGAAGCGTCCAGATGGTATCACCCTTCAAGCCTGGACAGATGGGAAGCAGGTGGTGTGGGACTATACAAGTGCATCTACCTTGGCTGATACCTATCTCCAGTACACCAGGGAGGAAGGAGAGGCAGCTGCCAGCTTCAGGGAGTCCCAAAAGTCTAGAAAATATGGAGAACTTGCCCATCTCTTAAATCTTTTGTACTATATTATGTAATAAAATATTCTTTTTGGTAAAAAAAAAAATGTGAAAAGATGGGGTCGTAGGGAAAATGGAATATTCAAACGGCTTCAGGAAGAAATCCAAATATTCTTCCTTGAAGCCTTTTTATCCACTTCTCCGAGGCTGTGGGTCCCACAATTTACACCAGAGGTGGACCCCATATATATATATATATATATATATATATATATATATATATATATATATATATATATATATACATATATATTACATACATACACTTATACCGGAAGTAAAATAAACAGACGATAATAATATTGTATATTAAACCAGACACTGTCTTACGCAATAATATTCTGTGTAATTTTAACACGTTAATAGACGCAATAACAGTTAATTCTATCACATTTATTAACGTATTACGACACTGATAAAAATGTTTAAGATTTTTAACAGATTTTTACCTTAATTTATCCCAAAATTGTGATACAGCACCTGCTTCTGAAGCGCTGATACAACACCTGCTTCTGAAGCGCTGATACAACACCTGCTTGATGTTATTGTCATGCAACACCTGATTGTGAAGATTCTGTGATGCAATACCTGCTTCTGAAGTTTCTGTGATACAACATCTACTTCTGAAGTTGTGATACAACACCTGCTTCTAAAGTTGTGATACAACACCTGCTTCTAAAGTTGTGATACAACACCTGCTTCTAAAGTTGTGATACAACACCTGCTTCTAAAGTTGTGATACAACACCTGCTTCTAAAGTTGTGATACAACACCTGCTTCAAAAGTTGTGACACAACACTTGCTTCTGAATTTAATGGTCACCAGTGATGAAAGGGATCGCTGTAACTCATCAGTGAATAATAACGTGAGATAGTTCTAAAATGAGCTGATGGAGGTCTCAGCTCTTAGCTCGTAAATGGAGTTAGGAACCATTAGCCTTACATTGTAAAACCCCTGTGTAAAGAGAGAGAGAGAGAGAGAGAGAGAGAGAGAGAGAGAGAGAGAGAGAGAGAGAGAGAGAAAAAATGTAGTTATTTTAACAAATATGAGAAACCATTACCCAGCAATTTATGTTGATCTATTACTGGAAAGATCACAGAGGGAAACTTCTTATTATTCATAAGAACATAGGAAAGGAACAGCACTACAGTGGGCCTACTGGCCCATACTTGGCAGGTCTTTGTCAAATCCAAAACCCACCAACAAAAAACATTCGCTCAACCCATTATCAATGTTACCCAAGGAATAAGATTTGAAAACTCTACCAACTCACTTGGAAGTCCCACTCAAATCCAACCCGTCTCACTCATGTATTTTTTTTTTAACAAGTCGGCCGTCTCCCACCGAGGCAGGGTGACCCAAAAAAGAAAGAAAATCCCCAAAAAGAAAATACTTTCATCATCATTCAACACTTTCACCTCACTCACACATAATCACTGTTTTTGCAGAGGTGCTCAGAACACAACAGTTTAGAAGTATATACGTATAAAAATATGCAACATATCCCTCCAAACTGCTAATATCCCAACCCCCTCCTTTAGAGTGCAGACATTGTACTTCCCATTTCCAGGACTCAAATCCGGCTATATAAAAATAACCGGTTTCCCTGAATCCCTTCACTAAATATTACCCTGCTCACACTAACAGATCGTCAGGTCCCAAATACCATTCGTCTCCATTCACTCCTAACACGCTCACGCACGCTTGCTGCAAGTCCAAGCCCCTCGCCCACAAAACCTCCTTTACCCCCTCCAACCTTTTCGAGGACGACCCTTACCCCGCCTTTCTTCCCCTACAGATTTATACGCTCTCCATGTCATTCTACTTTGATCCATTCTCTTTAAATGACCAAACCACCTCAACAACCCCTCTTCAGCCCTCTAATACTTTTATTAGCTCCACAAGTTCTCCTAATTTCCACACTCCGAATTTTCTGCATAATATTTACACCACACATTGCCCTTAGACAGGACATCTCCACTGCCTCCAACCGCCTCCTCGCTGCTGCATTCACAACCCAAGCTTCACACCCATATAAGAGTGTTGGTACTACTATACTTTCATACATTCCCTTCTTTGCCTCCATAGATAACGTTTTTTGTCGTCACATATACCTTAACGCACCACTCACCTTTTTTCCATCATCAATTCTATGATTAACCTCATCATTCATAAATCCATCCGCCAACACGTCAACTCCCAAGTATCTGAAAACATTCACTTCTTCCATACTCCTCCTCCCCAATTTGATATCCAACTTTTCTTTTTCTAAATCATTTGATACCCTCATCACCTTACTCTTTTCTATGTTCACTTTCAACTTTCTACACACACTCCCAAACTCATCCACTAACCTTTGCAATTTTTCTTTAGAATCTCCCATGAGCACAGTATCATCAGCGAAAAGCAACTGTGTCAATTCCCATTTTGTATTTGATTCCCCATATTTTAATCCACCCCTCTCCCGAACACCCTAGCATTTACTTCTTATACAACCCTAACTATAAATATATCAAACAACCATGGTGACATTACACATCCCAGTCTAAGACCTACTTTTACTGGTAAGTAGTCTTCCTCTCTTCTACACACCCTAACCTGAGCCTCACTATCCTCATAAAAACTCTTTTCAGCATTTAGTAACTTACCACCTATTCCATATACTTGCAACATCTGCCACATTGCTCCCCTATCCACTCTATCACATGCCTTTTCTAAATCCATAAATGCAATAAAAACTTCCCTACCTTTATCTAAATACTGTTCACATATATGCCTCAATGTAAACAATTGATCTACACATCCCCTACCCACTCTGAAACCTCCTTGCTCATCCGCAATCCTACATTCTGTCTTACCTCTAATTCTTTCAGTTATAACCCTACCTAACTGTTGCATATGTGTCTTACCTAATAACCGTACAGTACACTTTTCCTGGTATACTCAGTAAACTTATTCCTCTATAATTTTTACAATCTCTTTTGTCCCCCTTCCCTTTATATAAAGGGACTATACATGCTCTCTGCCAATCCTTAGGTACCTCCCCCTCTTTCATACATTTATTAAACAAAAATACCAACCACTCCAACACTATATCCCCCCTGCTTTTAACATTTCTGTCATGATCCCGTCAGTTCCAGCTGCTTTACCCCTTTCATTCTACATAATGCCTCACGCACCTCCCCCACACTCACATCCTGTTCTTCTTCACTCCTAAAAGATGGTATACCTCCCTGGCCAGTGCATGAAATTACCGCTTCCCTTTCTTCATCGACATTTAAAAGTTCCACAAAATATTCTCGCCATCTACCCAAAACCTCCATCTCCCCATCTACTAACTCCCCTACTCTGTTTTTAACTGACAAATCCATTCGTTCTCTAGGCTTTCTTAACTTGTTTAACTCACTTCAAAATTTTTTTTTTATTTTCATTAAAATTTCTTGACAGTGCCTCTCCCACTCTATCATCTGCTCTCCTTTTGCACTCTCTCACCGCTCTCTTCACCTTTCTTTTACTCTCCATATACTCTACTCTTCTTATAACACTTCTGCTTTGTAAAAACCTCTCATAAACTAACTTTTTCTCTTTTATCACCCACTCTCCTATAACCACAAACTTCTGCCCCACATTCTAATACTGCATTTTAAAAACTATTCCAACCCTCTTCAACCCCCCACCCACTACTCATACCTGCACCAGTCCACCTTTCTGCCAATAGTTGCTTATATTTCACCAGAACTTCCTCCTCCCTTAGTTTATACACTTACACCTCCCTCTTGCTTGTTGCCATATTCCTCTTTTCCCATCTACCTCTTTAACAATCATGAGGAGCCAGTCTATCAGCATCCTGTCGGCCAACATTAGAGGTTTCATTACTAATGTTGGAGAGCTCACACATAGTTTTGTGAACACTCGACGTCCCGACATGATAGCTGTTGTTGAAACATTTTTGGATGACAGGACTCCAGAAAATTTTGCAAGAATTGCTGGCTACACCTCATGGATGAGAAGAGACAGGCAAGGGCAAGGAGGAGGTGTTGCTGTGTGCTTCTCTAAAAGTGTTCATGCCCAGCACATTGATGTTGCCACCCCTACACATCTTGAAATGATGTTCTTCAAGCTCTGTATAAACACTAGTACCTCTGTACTAGGATGTGCAATGTACAGACCTCAGTGACAACATGCAGACCCCATCAACTTCCTAATGGAAAATATTGACTCCCTTCTGCTACAACACAACTGTCAAGATATTATAATTGTTGGTGACCTCAACCAGCACCTTATACAGAGGGATTTTGATGACCTTCTTGCAGTGTTTGACATGAGAAACTTTGTTGATTTCCCTACTCATATCTCTGGTTCCTCCCTTGACCCAGTAGTGAGTGATCTGGCAGAAGGCATAGTCACTTGTCAACCCCTCGGCTACGTTGTATCGTCTGACCACAAGGCTGTTTTTACGACACTTAAGATCCCAACAGAACGAGTTGAGGAGTCCACACGCACAACCTGGCTATGGGAAAGAGGTAATTGGCCAGCCCTTTGCTCTGAGCTCGCCACCACCGATTGGAATGCTCTTCTCCAAGGGGATGTTGACAACCAAGTGAAAGCCTTCACTGGACACATCCTTAATCTACAACAAGAACACATTCCTCACCGGCAATATGTGACGAAGCCTACAGATCAGCCTTGCTTTGGCTTTCGTTGTAGAGAGGCTGCTACTGCTAAGTACAAAGCATGGCGAAGGTATAAGAGACATCCTACCACCTATAAGTGGGCCATTGCTAAATGGGAGGTGGACACTAAAAGAAAGCTAGCATCAGGAAGGGTAGGCTCCAAAACTTGGTGGTCCCTGGTCAAGGACAGACAAGGTTATCTGCCTGATGAACTCATTCCACCTCTAAATCGACAGGATGGGACCACCTCTACTAGTAGTCAAGAGAAGGCGGACCTCTTTGCTGAACACTTTGCTACTAAAATGCAAGTTCCTGATAAAGCAAGGGACCCTCCTTGGCTAGCTGCAAGAACTGTGTCAAAACTGTCCGTGGTGACAATAAGGCAGGAGGAGGTGCATTTCCTTCTGAAATCGCTTGACCAAGAAAAGGCTGTGGGCCCAGACAAGTCGAGCCCAAGATTGTTGAGAAGATGTGCAGACCAGCTAGCAGCACCTCTAACTCGCATCTTTCAGCACTGCCTAGTACAGTGTAAATGGCCCTCTCTATGGAAAGAGGCAAATGTAGTCCCTGTTCACAAAAAGAAGAGCAGAGCAGAAATCAGCAACTACAGAGACCAGTGTCACTCCTGTTAATCACTGGTAAGATCCTTGAAACAATAATCTCAAGACAAATGACAGAGTTTTTTGACTACCACTCACTACTTTGTGATCGTCAATATGGCTTCAGGAAAGGTTACTCTGCTGCTGATCTGTTGTTAAACCTCTCCACTAAGTGGCACCAGTCACTGGATGAATCTAAAGTAAGCTGTGTGGTAGCACTGGACATTGCTGGCGCTTTCGACCGAGTGTGGCACCAGGGCCTCTTAGCAAAACTTCAAGCACTGGGAATTGCAGGCTCTACGCTATGTCTCCTCAGCGATTACCTTCATGGTAGATCTCTAAGTGTAGTTCTCAATGGAACGGAATCAGCAAGACATCCTATTGGGGCAAGTGTTCCACAAGGAAGCGTGCTGGGTCCATTGTTATGGAATGTCTACTTCAACGACCTTCTTCATCTCATCCCAGAATCACATGCATATGCAGACGACTGTACACTGACATTCACTTATCCAAGAGAAGAAATGCCAGCTGCTCTAAGCTATATCAATCACCAGCTGAGAGCTATATCAGCTTGGGGAAATAGATGGCAAGTAACATTTGCACCTGAGAAAACGCAAATGATGATCGTCTCTAGGCACCATGATGGTAATGCTGGTGCAGTAGTAAGGATGAATGGGAGGGTGTTGGCACCTGGAGAAGAAGTTGATATCCTTGGGGTGAAATTTGACTCCAAACTAACCATGAAGAACCATGTTGTAAATCTTGCAAACAAGGCAGCCAGGAAGCTTACAGCACTTCGCCGTATCTCGCATCTGCTTGACAGTAGGGGTTGCAAGCTCCTGTATGAGGCACAAGTACGCTCACACCTTGAGTATGCTCCACTTTCTTGGTTTGCCTGCCCCCCCTCTCATCTGCGTCTGCTTGACAGAGTAGAGAACAGAGCAAGACGTCTCATCTCTCGCCTGGACCCATCCTGGATACATCTGTCATTTCAGCAGAGCCTTCAACATAGGAGGGATGTGGGTGGCCTTACTGTGATGTACAAGGCCAATATTGTCAAAATACCACACTTGGATCCACTTCGAGGACAGCGTGAAATAAGCTTTTGTGCCACAAAATGGGCAGAAAGCAGCAACTTCACTCTGGCTGTACCCTTCTCCAGAACATCACTCCATCTGAGATCATACATACCCAGGATGACTCGAGTATGGAACACATTCGTACAGCATAATGATGTCAACGAGATAAAGTCAGTTGATCAAATGAAAATGCTGGCCCACAGATGGCTCCAACTTCATCCTGTTCCCTACTTGTATGTCTCATAACAATAAAAATGCTTTCAAATGAGCTGATGTAGGTAACAGCTCTTAGCTTGCCAATAAAGTTAGGAATCCTTAACCTGTAAATAGCTTGTCAATAAAGCTAGGGATCCTTTACCTTGACAAACCCTGTGTAAAAAAAAAAAAAAAAAAAAACTGTAGCTACAACTAAATAATGATGCGATATATCAGTTGCCCCTCTATAAACGTGTACATTCTGGAGCCAACCCATCAACCTTTTATCCACCAATACATAATCTAACAAACTACTTTCATTACGTGCTATATCATACCTTGTATATTTATTTATCCTCTTCTTCATAAAATATGTATTACTTATTACCAAACCTCTTTCTACACATAGCTCAATTAAAGGCTCCCCATTTTTATTTACCCCTGGCACCCCAAATTTACCTACTACTCCCTCCACAACATTATTGCCCACTTTAGCATTGAAATCCCCAACCACCATTACTCTCACACTTGGTCCAAACTCCCCACGCATTCACTCAACGTTTCCCAAAATCTCTCTCTTTTCTCTACACTTCTCTCTTCTCCAGGTGCATATACGCTTACTATAACCCACTTTTCACATCCAACCTTCATTTTACTCCACATAATCCTTGAATACATTTGTAGTCCCTCTTTTCCTGCCATAACTTATCCTTCAACATTATTGCTACTCCTTTTTTAGCTCTAACTCTATTTGAAACCCCTGACCTAATCCCATTTATTCCTCTCCACTGAAACCCTCCCACCCCCTTCATCTTTGTTTCACTTAAAGCCAGGACATCCAGCTTCTTCTCATTCATGACATCCACAATCATCTCTTTCTTATCATTTGCTCAACATCCACGCACATTCAGACTTCCCACTTTGACAATTTTCTTCTTCTTATTCTTTTTAGTAATTATTACAGGAAAAGGGGTTACTAGCCCATTGTTCCCGGCATTTTAGTTGACTTTTACAACACGCATGGCTTCCGGAGAAAGATTCTTATTCCACTTCCCCATGGATATAAAAGAAAAAGCAATAAGACCAAGAACTATTAAGATAAAAATCAAAGAAAACTCAGATGAGTGTGTATAAATAAACATGTACATGTATGTGTAGTGTGACCTAAGTGTAAGCAGAAGTAGCAAGGCATACCTGTAATCTTGCATATTTATGAGACAGACAAGGGACACCAGCAATCCTACCATCATGTAAAACAATTACAGGCATTCGTTTTACACTCACTTGGCAGGACGGTAGTACCCCCCTGCGTGGTTGCGGTCTTCCAACCTACTATTTATCTATTTATCTAACCTAAATCTGAAGGTACCCAAGATTTTAGCTTCAATAACCCTACTAGACAAACATTCCACTCATACAGTTGCTTGATTGCTAACGCACTTAGCTCACTCTGATGTCCTGGGCTCGATCCCTGTACGGGTGGAAACATTAAGGCACCTACTGTACATGTTCACCTATCAGTAAAATAGGTACCTGGGTGTTATTCGACTGGTATGGGTCGCAAAATGCTCTGCATAACAAGGGACTTTCTATATAGTAGTATGTCGTTGATGTCAGCTAGGCATGTATACCCTGTACATGTACTTGTAGAAATAAAGATTTATTAATAATAAAATAATAATAATATTAATATTATTATTATTATTATTATTATTATTATTATTATTATTATTTGCATTAGTATTATAACCAACATTTTCCTATATTCTTTCCAAATTTAAACTTATCCAGTCAGAGATAATTTCCACCACACAGCCATTGTCTGTAGGGACATTCAGAGCCAAAGGAAATTATACACGTTTTGGAACTTAATGAAATGGCGAGAAAAACTGGGCCTTCGCACGAGCTAACAATGTTACTAGGATCTATGAACCCATATTTCAAGAAGGATGATCTAGAAACCAAGGTCTAGAAGCTAGGAGTCAAGAGACAAAAGCTCGAATTTCTGAGCTAGACAGAAAACAATAAATTAGTCATAAGAACCCAGAAAATAAAGGGTTAGAACTTAAGAATACAACCAGAACTTAGGAACCAAAAATAAAGTACTAGAAATATGAAGACACTGGAGTTATGAACTAGATATCTTAAATTATAAATAATTAATAGAAGCTAGGAACCAGATATTAGAACCTTTTAATTAGAAATAGGATCAAGAATTTAGGATTTAGAAATTAAAATGGAAATTGGGAAATTGGATCCTAGAAGCAAAATTTTAATTAGAAATTCAAAATCTGAGACGTAAACAAGATGTTAACTAGAGATGAGGAACAGAAAATTAGAAAGCAGTAACAACACTAGAAAAGTTGAATTATTAAATAGAAGTTAGTAATCCGATTTTAGGTACTAAATCTAGGAGCTAGAAATTTTACTATAAAAAAATATAAATATTAGAAACAATCAAAACTAACTACTGACACCTAGAAACCATGTATAAAATCGGAACTAGAACTTAGAATCTAGAAACTGGAATAACGATATTAGAACCCGAAGATTTTCGACACCTTTCCAAACTAGACGTATTTCGGTCGCTGTGCGATCCAAAATAAGGTATCCCCGTATTCCATAACCTCAGTCCGTTGTGTCTCAGTGCACGCGATTGGAATAGTGCAGAGTGCGGCATTTGTTGATAATGCAGATAAATGTCAGCGTTGACGGCAATCAGAAGAGGCATTCACAAGTCATTACTTGGAAATTAATATCAAAATATCGTCAATAAAATGATAAATTAGGACACGAACCAAATCAAACTGAAACATTTCAAAAGGACAAAAGAAACCAATATCTTAAAATTAACTTTGAAGCTGTTCAAATGTATTATCAAGCTATCAGCATGGAAGGCTTGAAGGATAGAAAGTCAGTAAATAAACAAATTTTGTGTAAGCTTAGTGTACATAACATACAAATTTTTAAAGATGGTCTTGAAGGCACACATAAAACAAGACGACACATGTGCACCAGTTGGGTATCTTTATTCATGAAACGTTTCTCCTATGCGGCAGTGGCGAAGTTGATGTAATTAGTCCATCAACACTGGAGAAATAGTTTGAGGTGGTCAGTCCGTCAGCCTGGAGAAGTGTTCATCTCCGTGGTCTGGAAAGTTATGAAGTTGAACCCCTCAAGGAAGGTTCCTTGATGTTGGTGAGGGGCTCTTGATTTAGGGAATTGGATTTGTGCTCCAGTTCCCCGAATTAAGCCTGAATGCCTTCCACATCCCCCCCCCCCAGGCGCTGTATAATCCTCTGGGTTTAGCGCTTCCCCCTTGATTATAATAATAATAATAATAATATGAAGTTGAAGCATGAGAATGAAGTCTTAAATACTGTCGAAAGTTTTGTTTTCGACATACATAAAAGTGCAGTATGAGTGAACTTGGGATCAACAAATAAAGTCAAACACTGTGACCTATTTCCGATCAGAAGAGAAATTCTCCAATTATTCGTCAAAAAGCCAATTTGATTAATAAAACTGGCACATGATAACTAATGCAACATAACATCCAGAGATTACTTCTGTGGAAGGAAAACACATCGGTACTAAAAGATTCAGTTTTCTAATTACTGTACAGAATCCAACAACATTCTTGTCTATACAGCCTAAACCCATGAAATATTTCATTAATTTCACAGGAAGTCTCAGCCACTGAAGATTGATGCTGTTTACAATTGTTATATTTTTATCAAAGGAAAGCGCCAAACCCGTAGAGGTCATGTAGCGCATGCGGAATAAGTGACACTCAAATTCGATCCAAGGGGAAAAAATAAATCTAGTTCCTTGGATCAAGAGCGCCACATCAGCATCAAGGCAAAATAATGCAATAAGGCAAAATAAAATTATACCATTTCGAAATTAAAACTGACAAGATGGCGTCTACAAACTCCATTAAATATAAAAACCTTTTTCTAAATAGGCTGTACCGCTACTGAAATTTTTAAGCCTATCAGTGAAGTGTCTCCAGTTATCACATGGAAACCAAATTTGGGACAGACCTGTGTGACACTGTAGACAGGTCACCCACTAAATAATTCCATGAATCTTCCCAAATACGCTTTAGAACAGTGTTGAAAATTTGAAAACGATCGAATAATGCGTTCCGAAAGAAAGTAAAAAAAAAAAAATGTTACTGAGAATGTTCCAAAAATTGTAAAGCCTCGTTTATTTATATATTTAATTATGAATTAAGTAAAATTCGGTTTAATAAAATTAGCAAACAAATTGACAGATTGGCGCCCACACTACCTGAAATAACTACAAAAATCCTTGTAATTAAGATAAACCAACGTTTAGATTTTGAAGCTGATCAAAAGAGACATTCCCAAGTTGCTTGGGAAACAATTTACTAAATAAAACTGGCAAATTGAAATTTACACAGCTCAAAGTGACATACAATATTTGATTTAATAAAGCCCACCGATGGTAAAAGTTTGAAGCCGATCACAAAAGGCATTCTCCAGTAATTAATCTGATTCCAACAATTCGAAGTTTATTAACAATTTCCGTAAAATTTAAAATTTTCACCAATCCAGAATAAATTCATGGGTTACCATTTCTCTTATAGAATATATCGTCAATATCTTGAAGCCAATCAGAAGAAAATAATTTGTTATTCAGTAAAATTGGCAAATTGGGACTTATGTCTCCCAATAGCAGCGTGAACCTTTTTGTTTAGAAAGCCACATCATTTATGAAGGTTTGAAGCCGACCAGATCAGTCATTCTCGAGATATCGCAGAGATTCCAACGATTCCAAGATTTTTTTTTTATTGTTTTACTACATCAATATATTTTCCTGCAGCCAAACGCAACTTAACAGTTACTATCCTAGTCCTGAGATGCACCAACCATTAAATATTGAAGATGTTGAGAAGAGTCAGTCTGAAACTGTATTACGTGATTTAACGGGAAAAAATATGACGCTATTTTTCACATAAAATAGTTAAATCTGCTCCTGCACACATAGATTTCACTCTTCATCGTCGATTTAGTGTAACCAGGTTCACCAGTATTTTTAATATGGGTTACTTTATGTATTTATACATGTTATTATGTATGATAAGTGTACTTATGTGTACCTATACCTAAACTTACTTAATCGTTGTATCTAGGAATGGAACCCCAGTGCTTAGAGGTGGAGAGAGACCGTACGTGCCCACCTTGGTCTAGCACACCAGCTACTGGAGGGACATCATCTCCCCCACCCAGACTATTTAACATCTTACCAGAAGATGTCAGAAACACGGCTGGAACAAGTGTAGAAGTCTTCAAGAGGAAACTGGACAAGTATCTTCACCAGGTGCCAGATCAACCAGGCTGCGAGGGATATGTGGGGTACCGGGCCTCCAGCTGCAACAACCTGGTTGACCAGGCAAGCACCAGACGAGCCAGGCCCATGGCCGGGCTCAGAAAGTAGATAAACTCTCGAAACTCTTCAAAGGTATATCAAAGGTAAAGGTAGGTCCTTGTGAGGGAAAAGTTCCACAGATAGGAGTAGCGAGCGAGTATATGGGTGACGATAGTTTGATCGCCCGGCTGCTTGTTAAGGTAGTGTCAGTCTAGCTATCGTTATTCCCCCTCCCCCTTTTTCCCCACCCGGAAAGATGATGTGTGGGGCTCGGGCCAAACAGTAATCACTTGACTCACAGCTCCCAGCACGACTGTAAGTAAAAGCCTCTGCTCCTATTCTAGTGGATATATTGGTTGAAAGCTTCACTTTTGACCAACAATAAACTTAGTCCTTTCAGCCTTGATTTCCATGTTATGCTTTTAGATAATCACCATTTCTTTTAAATATTTTACTTATCACGGAGAGTGATTTCTTAATCAGTAGGTAACCTTTGTCTATTTCTAGCTTGGAATGTCAGCTCGGGTCATCTGGTAACTAAAGAAACAGTGTTGAAGGAGACGAACTTCACACAAGTTCTAGGACGTCACTATTTTATCAGCATACCTAAGTGTAGTCAACCCCAGGCAACTACCTCTCATCTTCGCAGTGGTGAAAGACCTACTTTCTATCATCTTGACGGACTATTCAAGTCTAGAGACTCTGTGAAGAACTAGTCGTTGGGTTGTCACTCAACATCTGTGACCCCCCCCATCATCAGCAACGGCTACAATTTCCACAACCCGCGGTGTCAACAACATCGGACACTCCAGTCTAACTGTATATATTAGCGTTGAATTCAGATATTATTTTTATATTTCATTTTTCATTTCTCTTACAAGTAGGACAAAAATTCATATTTATTTTTTTTTATATTTTCATTTCTAAATAATAAAGTGTTTACATTTGACTGATATTATTCTTTTTCTATTCATTAATTTTCCTGAGGAGGAGCCAACCTTGATAATACTTACTGAAGTTGTTACAGGGCTAAGTAAGCCTTCACAGTCCTTGGCTCTAGTTGACCTTCACTCAAGCACTGTCTGGTGTACCCGCAGCCAATAAACTGTCTAGTTCCTGCTCCCCAGCTACCACACCAATCAACCCTGCAGCAAAAAACAAGGACTGCCTATACCAGAACCATTCAAGCGTTGAAAATTTGACGCTGATCTTCGAGTTACCGTAATTTATAGGAAAGAATCAAAGAAAAATCAAACACCCCTTTTAAAGCACACCGGGGATACCCGATAAACAAATCAGCAGGCACTGCTTATTATTATAATCATGTATAACGCTAAACCCATGGGGAGTCATGCAGCTTCTGAGAAATGCAAGGAAATCGGGTTTAATCCGAGGAATTGCACAGCAGCTTCAATTTCACGTATCAAGATCTTTCACCAGCATCAAAGCATCTCAGTGAAAGGAAGCACAAACCCAAGGTAATCTGAGGAAGAGGTTATAAAACTGACAAGTTGATAAATAGACACTGTGGCCACGCAGAAACCTGAGAGCGCTTCTTGGGCACGTAAGAAAACCAGTTACATCACCACCACCGCCACCGATGATACCCTGGTGATGCATCTGTGTCTTTTTCGCCAACTTGTCTGTATTAAATACCTTTGATCCAATGAAACTCTACCACTGTCAGAGACATAACTAAGTCCAAGAGGATTAATGACAGTCCCGGGGAGAATGCAGGCATCTTCACCATCGAAATAAAGTATAAGGTGGTAAGACGGCTAGGGATTTGTCCACACACGAATTCTTACACACACACACACACACACACACACTACAAAAACACATGCCCCTTAGCTACAGGACTAGTCTTGCTGCAATCCTTTGCACTTTCTCTAATTTCCTTACTTGCTTGGCTAGGTGTGGGTTCCAAAATGGTGCTGCATTCTCCAATATAGGCCTAACGGACACGGTGTACAGGGTCCTGAACGATTCCTTATTGAGATGTCGGAATGCTGTTCTTAGGTTTGCTAGGCTCCCGTATGCTGCAGCAGTTATTTGACGCACATCAACCAAATAACTGCCGCAGCATACGGGAGCCTAGCAAACCTAAGAACAGCATTCCGACATCTCAATAAGGAATCGTTCAGGGCCCTGTACACCGTGTCCGTTAGGCCTATATTGGAGAATGCAGCACCATTTTGGAACCCACTCCTAGCCAAGCAAGTAAGGAAATTAGAGAAAGTGCAAAGGTTTGCAACAAGACTAGTCCCGGAGCTAAGGGGCATGTCCTACGAGGAGAGGTTAAGGGAAATCGACCTGATGACACTGGAGGACAGGAGAGATAGGGAGGAGATATAGAGATGAGACACAGCGACAAGGGGTCACTGTTGAAAACTGAAGACTCGCATGAATCACAGGGCTGTTAGGAAGTATTTCTTCAGCCACAGAGTTGCCAGGAAGTGGAACAGTCTGGGAAGTGATATAGTGGAGGCAAGATCCATACACAGCTTTAAGAAGAGGTATGAAAAAGCTCATGGGGCAGGAAGAATGACCTAGTAGCGGTCAGTGAAGAGGCGAGGCCAGGAGTTGTAACTCGACCCCTGCAACCACAACTATGTGAGTACAACTAGGTGATTATACACACACACACATACACACGCACGCACGCATATACAACAGACCAAGTGTCTAACCGACTGTGCCCAAGACAAAATGGTAACTAACACACACACAACCTCATGTACCAACATGTAAGGGACACTACCAGAGAGAGAGGAGAGGATGAACCAGCAAAACTGGACCTAGTATTCACCTTGAGTAATGCAGATATTGAGAACATCACATATGAAAAACCCCTGGGGGCCAGTGATCATGTGGTTTTAAGTTTCGAATACATAGTAGAGTTACAAGTGGAGGGAGAAGCAGGAAGGGCTGGACGAATGAAGCCAAACTACAAGAAAAGGGACTATGCAAGCATGAAGAACTTCCCGAACGAGGTTCAGTGGGACAGAGAACTGGAAGGGAAGTCAGCAGATGAGATGATTACAGAACATAGAGCACAGAGGATGTTTCAAGGCAGAACATTATTATAATAATCAAAAAGAAGCGCTAAGCCACAAGGGCTAACAAGGCAGAACAGGACTGCAGCAGCAAGTAGGAGTCTGAAGATGACTCCATCAAAAACGTTAACATCCAGAAGGTAGTTCTTACAGTAAAAGAAAAGAATTGCGTAATAGCATTGACATGCCATGATATTCTACGTGACAGATTTAGTCACTCTATATACATAGCAAAACAAGCATATTGTAACAAGACAAGTTGAAAGTCTCAAGGAAGTGTGTCGTTCAGTTGTAATTGAAAGGCAAGACGTTGCAATCAAATATATAGAAGGAAATGTTTGTATTACCCAGTGTGTCGTACGCCGAGTACGTTACCCAGTGTGACGTACGCTGAGTACGTTACCCAGTGTGACGTACGCTGAGTATGTTACCCAGTGTATCGTACGCTGAGTATGTTACCCAGAAGGTCGTACGCTGAGTACGTAACCCAGTGTGACGTACGCTGAGTGCGTTACCCAGTGTGACGTACACTGAGTGCGTTACCCAGTGTGACGTACTCAGCGTACGTCACACTGGGTAGCGTACTCAGCCTAACGTACAATTTATTTAGCGTAAATCACACACCCATTGGCAAGTTAGGATGGAGCAAGTTATTTAGGATCCAACTGCTTTGTCAGAACGTCTAGTTTACATCAACCATTGAGTGAGAGCTTGACCCACCTGGCTGGGTGGCAGACTCTCAGTAACGCTGGTCGTATACATTCATATTAGTCTGTGCAAAATCATCTGTTATTAGTAAAGATTGAGGCTTAAGTGTAAAAGTAGTGTAAAAGTCTTTCTGCTGCCACTACATTGCCATTATAAGTAAAAGTATTTCAGTAGGAATATTCACGAAATTATCTGTTTAAGAAAGAACTTAGATTGATGCTGGTGCATCTTTTGCAAAGAATTGCAAAATTATAACAGATCGTTTAGCTGCACTTGGAGCTAGAGGCTGTGACTCTGCTGCTTTTTTGACATATGAACAGGAAAACATTGCAACAAGGTGACTCACGAAATCGTAATGACACGACTGCAAACAAACCAGACCACGGGCGGGGGATAGTACCTGATCGCGGGTTCTATCCCCGCCCGTGGTATGGTTTGATTGCAACAAGGTCATTCCCTCTCATTGCTAGGAATAAATTATATAAAATACCACGATGAAAAAATAGATAAATATGCTTTATAATGCGATCCTTTATTGATCACGTTTGGCCCACATAGTGGGCTTTATAAAGTCATAAATAGATCTATCTGAGCAGAGAGTACGTGAGTACATGATCAGGTCCACTGTGTGGGCGAAACGTAGTCAATAAAAGATCGCATTATACTGCATTGGTGTCTATTTTTCACTGCAAATATTAGTGATGTAACTCAACAAACTTCAAAATTCTTGAATGCATGTTACGGTAGAGTTAAATATTTGACTATTACAGAAGCGAGAATAAAATCATAGTCAGCGAAAATGTGAAGAAATTGTTCTCAACTTCCAAAATTTTGTTCACCGTCACCAAGAGACGAAATCTTTCTGCAAAAACATGAAACATGCACATGTCCAATCCTGTATCTGGAAAACCTCTCTGAACAATCTTCCTGCATTATGCTCGCTGCATTTCGGATATTACACGGATATTGCTTCTAAATGCTTGCTTCCTCTAGTGGTGCCGGATAATGTTGCATTAACACCTTCAGGTACTGTGATATTAGTAAAGTGCTCCTGTGACAGTGAAACATAGTCACGCACTAGCAAATGTGATTATGCAAATGCAAAATACTTTGTATAATGTTATGTAATTGTACCATTATTAGTTGGCTGATGTTTCACCAGTGTGGTTCCTGAGGCAGAGGATGAAGGCTAAGAACTAATCATTTAGAGCCTATGATAACTCCGGTAAAAATAAATATGATGTTACTTGTGATTTTTGCCTTAATACCGACTTTAGAACTTTGTTTTTTATCCATTGTAATTTTTTTTTAGTGATACAACAAACCACGGTACGGGTGGGGCTCGAACTCACGGCAAGTGAGTTATAAAACTCCAGGTCAGCGAGCAAGCCACTGGACCAGCTGGCTACAGTAACATTTATCCAACTACGTATATTTATGTACCATGTGACCACAAATGCAAGTTTTAACAGATGAATCTCCGGCCTACGATGTAAAATATAAATATACCTAGTTGGGTGAATCTTATTATAGCCAGCTGACCCAGTAGCTTATGCACTGGCCTGGAGTTTCACGACTCACTTGCCGTCAGTTCGAACCCCACCCGTACCGTGGTTTGTTTGCAGTCGAGTTATTACGAGTAATTGTGATATATTTTTAAAACAAATCTTTATTGCATTTCCCAAACAAATTCAAGATGGCGGCCAACATCATTATAAGCCTTTCTTAGGATTCTGTCTTACTGAAGATGTACCTCTGTACCTTGAAAACAGTATATATATATATATATATATATATATATATATATATATATATATATATATATATATATATATATATATAATTATATATATATATATATATATATATATATATATATATATATATATATAATATATATATATATATATATATATATATATATATATATATATATATATATATATAATATATATATATAACATATATATATATATATATATATATATATATATATATATATATATATATATATATATATATATATATATGTATATGGCTGAATAACTAAAACTTGCGATTTTGTTTTAAATAGCAACGCAATACTTGCTGAATAGGACAAGCGAAAATTTGTGTATGCAATAATTTCGCAAAAATCATTCTGAATCTAAAGAATAAAAGGTATTTCATTGTGTTTGTTTATTATTAAAGTATTGTAAACTAATATAAAATATATTTAGTTGGATTAGGCTAAATTAAATTGCGCTTGTTATAATAAAGTTAGCTAAGTTTTCTAAGGCACTTTTTGGTACAAAATTATTAATTTTCATGTTAATATAAATGAAAAAAATATTTCTTTAAATGTATAAGAGAAACGGGCCATAACCCACCAAGACAGGGCGACCTAATAGAAAAGTGAAAGTTTCTCTTTATAAATTTAGTAATGTATACAGGAG
This sequence comes from Cherax quadricarinatus, assembly GCF_038502225.1. Taxonomy (NCBI): domain Eukaryota; kingdom Metazoa; phylum Arthropoda; class Malacostraca; order Decapoda; family Parastacidae; genus Cherax; species Cherax quadricarinatus. Next base: position 6,650,194 of record NC_091341.1, read on the forward strand.
AAGGGGTTACTAGCCCCTTGCTCCCGGCGTTTTAATCGCCTCTTACTACACGCATGGCTTAAGGATGAAGAATTCTGTTCCACTTCGCCATTGAGAATCATATAAAACATCAGTATATAAATATATAACGCTTCAGGTTCGAACCTATGAACTCCGACAAGGGAGACGCGACTATGTGTGTGTGTATATATATATATCAATTCGGACTTCGTGGTCGCGTGTGTTACACAGCAGAAGAGTAGTATGCCAGGCATGAGGAGGTCAATGACATCATAAAGAGAAGCCTCGCCACAGCCCGTTGCCCAGCTCAACGGGAACCCCAAGTGCAGAGGTCTGACGGAAGTCAAAAGCGTCCTGATGGAGCCACTATGCTACCTTGGAAGGATGGAAAGCAGAATGCCTGGGACTACACATGTGCTGCCACATTGGCAGACACCTACTTGCCATACTCCGTAGTGGAAGGGGGTGGAGCTGCCAGCCACAGGGAGACCCAGAAGACCCGCAAATATGAAGACCTTCCCCCTTGCTATAACTTCATCCCAATAGGGTCGGAGACCCTTGGAGCATGGGGCAAATGTGCTGTCAAGTTCCTCAAAGAGCTGGGTGAAAAGCTCATCACAGAAACCAAGGACAACAGGGAGACCAGCTTCCTCTTTCAGAGACTCAGTTTTGCGATCCAGAGAGGAAATGCCTGCAGCATTCTGGGCACGCGGCCCACCGCCGGGGAACTGGACGAAGTATTCGAGATGTAGCTCTGAGTTACCTATGTTGTTTTACTTTCTATTGTATCTTTGTGAATGTTTTGTCAATGTATTTTGTCTTTAAATAAAATATATATTAAATATAGAGGGTGGTAGGAGAAAATTCTCAAACAGCTTCAGGGAGAACCTTGAGTTTTCCCTGAAGCAAGTTTATTCTTTTCTCTGAGGATGAGGGTCCCCAGGCCATATAGGACAAGCGAAAATTTGTGTATGCAATAATTTCGCCAAAATCATTCTGAACCTAACGAAAAAAATTATATTTCACTGTGTTTGTTTAGTATTAAATTGCTGTAAACAAATCTAAAATAATTTAGTTTAGTTAGGCTAAAATAAATTGCGCTTGTTATAATAAGTTTAGGTAAGTTTTCTAAGTTTCTTTTGGTGCAAAATTAAATTTTTTTACATTAACATTAATGAAAAAAATATATCTTTAAACGTATAAGAGAAAATTTCAGAAAGGACTTAATTTTAAATGAGCTCTTGCTAATTGACCAGTTTTACATATTCGGCACGACATACACACACACACACACACACACACACACACACACACACAGATATATATATATATATATATATATATATATATATATATATATATATATATATATATATATATATATGTTAGGTAAGACACATATGCAACAGTTAGACATCTTTATTCCGAAACGTTTCGCCTACACAGTAGGCTTCTTCAGTCGAATACAGAAAGTAGGCAGGAGCAGTAGAGATGTGAAGACGATGTAATCAGTCCATCACCCTTAAAGTCGTAGAATTTGAGGTTGTCAGTCCCTCGGCCTGGAGAAGTTCAGTTCCATAGTCAGGAACTGAACTTCTCCAGGCCGAGGGACTGACAACCTCAAATTCTACGACTTTAAGGGTGATGGACTGATTACATCGTCTTCACATCTCTACTGCTCCTGCCTACTTTCTGTATTCGACTGAAGAAGCCTACTGTGTAGGCGAAACGTTTCGGAATAAAGATGTCTAACTGTTGCATATGTGTCTTACCTAACAACCTGTCGGTATTGTATACCATTTTGATGTTCATCTTGTCAGACACTGCAACACGTGGCATCTTGGTACAGAAAACACCTTGGACAAGCTTTTCAAGTGAGAAGGGTTGGATCTGAGAGGGACATGACCTCTCAGTTGCCTCTCACTACTACTACTACTACTACTACTACCCTGCACCTCTCCTTCCGACAGTATTTAAGCCTCCACACTGTCGCTTGATCTTCAGATAGTTCCTGACTATGGAACTGAACTTCTCCAGGCCGAGGGACTGACAACCTCAAATTCTACGACTTTAAGGGTGATGGACTGATTACATCGTCTTCACATCTCTACTGCTCCTGCCTACTTTCTGTATTCGACTGAAGAAGCCTACTGTGTAGGCGAAACGTTTCGGAATAAAGATGTCTAACTGTTGCATATGTGTCTTACCTAACAACCTGTCGGTATTGTATACCATTTTGATGTTCATATATATATATATATATATATATATATATATATATATATATATATATATATGCAAAACAACCACTCAGAAAGACTAGAGAAATTCCAAGCGCTTTCGTGACTACTCACATCATCAAGTTCCTTGATAATGTGAGTAGTCACGAAAGCCTTTGGAATTTCTCTATTCTTTCTGAGTGGTTGTTTTGCATATTCTGAAATCACCTGTTTACTGTGATCTTATTGCATATATATATATATATATATATATATATATATATATATATATATATATATATATATATATATATATATATATATATATATATATATATATATATATATACTCTATTTTACTAATATTTGAGCGGATTACGTCATTGCCATTAAAAAAAAACACCAACAGAGTCCTTGGCTATGAAATATATAGATTTTTACCTTCCGCTAAATATATTACTGGAGAAAAACTTAGCCAAGACCTAAGTTCAGCAGCTGTACTGCTTCCACCCAGCTGTTCAGCAGCTGTACTGCTTCCACCCAGCTGTTCAGCAGCTGTACTGCTTCCACCCAGCTGTTCAGCAGCTGTACTGCTTCCACCCAGCTGTTCAGCAGCTGTACTGCTTCCACCCAGCTGTTCAGCAGTTGTACTGCTTCCACCCAGCTGTTCAGCAGCTGTACTGCTTCCATCCAGCTGTTCAGCAGCTGTACTGCTTCCACCCAGCTGTTCAGCAGCTGTACTGCTTCCACCCAGCTGTTCAGCAGCTGTACTGCTTCCACCCAGCTCCTCTGTATACTAAGAAACACCTGAATATCCATCAGCAACGTCATCTCTTACACACTGAACTAATATTTTAATATTCCAAAGGGTTCAAAATAATGTTCTTGGGTTTGTTTCAAGTGTCTTCCTGAAGCACAGAACCACACGAGTCATAATATTGATGGCCTTAATGACAGTTTGGACACACTCAGGAAACGTCAAATTTACAAAACTTAGGAACCGTACTTACCTTTCTGGGAAGTCTCCTTCCCCCAGTTAACACAAATGATTGTGTGATCCAAGATCCTTCTCCTACAGAGTTCGACGGACAAGTGAAGTAGCAGTAGCAGCAACACACACAGCAACAGGTATGCTTGAGCTTCCCCAGCGCTCAGGCTTCGGCCTAAAGCTGGGGTGTGGCTCCAAAAGGATCCTGTAGTGCTTGCAGCCTGTGCACCTCCTGACATCGTCTGCTCCTATGCAGCTGCCTCACCCTTCGAGCCGAGGGTGGGCGGGGTTTGAGGCAGCCCAGGTGCTTAGCTTCTCCCTCCGAGCTCCATGAGGGCGGGGAATGGAGCTAGGCCTGGGGTCAGCTGGTCCCAGACGATGAGGTGGTACTTGTACCTCCTTCCATGGTAGACACTGGCCTGAGACACTCCCTCGACAGGGAACCAAGGCCGGGCCACCTCCTGGAAAAGGCCAGGACCGGGCGATTATACCTACGAATCTTCAACAACAGTAACAATTCTCCTCATAGGCCCCTGAGAATGACTCCACCAACGAGTTAAATGCTATATCCTTAATGATAAATACACTAAACCAGTGATTTTAAAGCAGCTTTATTAAAAAAAAACAGATGACTGAGTACTATCTACTCTTATTTACGATCGTACGTAATTAAAGAATTCACATCAACCAAAACAATTCACATTAAGAAGCCAAACCAAAACAGATCACTTCTATTGTTATATACAGTCTTCATCAGGTTATTACCACACTGATATATGACCACAGCAGGACGCTTCAATCCATAACACGATACCACCATAACTTCCACGAAAGAGGCAAAACACCAGACCAGCCTAGAGTAGATGCCCCGAGTACCGCACTTGACAGCTGACTCCCAGTCAAACCTATGTTGCTAACTACATTCTTAATCCTTTGTCACTGAAACACCCCGTGGATACGCAGGAAAGTGTGCATAGAAAGAAACAAAACTTATCTGAGTTCAGTTGCGTAAGTGTGTATGCATTTCCTGCTATTATACATACGTATGGGCGTTGGAACACATTATACATAAGTGTATCACTTGCCAATCTTTTTTTGTTGTACATAATTACCCTCTGCGTTAAGCATCATAATGGATGGATGACTCATGTTGAGAGACACGGGCTTAGCACCAAACACAACGCATCTGTTACCACGTTCAAAATACTAGAGACAGATAGCTACATGAGTAAGGAAATTACAGTAGAATGGGATTTTCATTGGCTGGAGAACTACAGCGAGCAGAGTGTACAGGGGCTGGGAGACCCAGGAAGACGGTAGGTACAGAGGGCAGGGAACTACAGGAAGTAGGGAGGTACAGAGGCAGGGAGCTACAAGAAGTAGGGAGGTACAGAGGCAGGGAGCTACAGGATGCAGGAAGGTACAGAGGCAGGGAGCTACAGGAAGCAGGAAGGTACAGAGGCAGGGAGCTACAGGAAGCAGGAAGGTACAGAGGCAGGGAGCTACAGGAAGTAGGGAGGTACAGAGGTAGGGAGCTACAGGAAGCAGGAAGGTACAGAGGCAGGGAGCTACAGGAAGTAGGGAGGTACATAGGCAGGGAGCTACAGGAAGTAGGGAGATACAGAGGCAGGGAGCTACAGGATGCAGGAAGGTACAGAGGCAGGGAGCTACAGGAAGCAGGAAGGTACAGAGGCAGGGAGCTACAGGAAGTAGGGAGGTACAGAGGTAGGGAGCTACAGGAAGCAGGAAGGTACAGAGGCAGGGAGCTACAGGAAGCAGGAAGGTACAGAGGTAGGGAGCTACGGGAAGTAGGGAGGTACAGAGGCAGGGAGCTACAGGAAGCAGGAAGGTACAGAGGCAGGGAGCTACAGGAAGTAGGGAGGTACAAAGGCAGGGAGCTACAGGAAGTAGGGAGATACAGAGGCAGGGAGCTACAGGAAGCAGGAAGGTACAGAGGCAGGGAGCTACAGGAAGCAGGAAGGTACAGAGGTAGGGAGCTGCAGGAAGTAGGGAGGTACAAAAGCAGGGAGCTACAGGAAGTAGGGAGGTACAGAGGGAGGGAGATACAGGAAGCAGGGAGGTACAAAGGCAGGGAGGTACAGGGGCAGGGAGATACAGGAAGTAGGGAGGTACAGAGGCAGGGAGCTACATAAAGCAGGGAGGTACAAAGGCAGGGAGCTACAGAAAGTAGGGAGGTACAGAGGCAGGGAGCTACAGGAAGTAGGGAGGTACAGAGGCAGGGAGATACAGGAAGCAGGGAGGTGCATAGGTAGGGAGCTACAGGAAGCAGGGAGGTGCAGCTCGCAGGACAGGGTAGGGTAGGGCAGGGCAGGGCAGGGCAGGGCTAGCCTGCAGTATCTCAGCACTATAAATAAACGCTTGCCGCTACACATTACCGGTGGCCGCTGTCAGCGAGGACGAGTGTAATTACCAGGAGCTGTGTTCAGCGTAATGAGCTCCAACCATGTTCCATCACTCTGCAAGTCTTCCCCTCCAATTTTATCCATTACAGACGGAGATTATGGTCCTGTGAGAGGTGGGTAATGGAGCGTTAGTATCCCTGGTCTGCCACCACCCTCAACACTCTTCTAATATACGTATATATAGTGTTATTTTCTCCTCATCGGCTTCCTAGGGAATGCTCTAATTCTAATTCACGTTATTACATGTTCTCCAGCCACCCCTAAATCAGTGTGATAATTATCCTTTAGTTATTTTATTTTTTTTTTGATGTATTTAGTTATATGTTAACACGTTAATGTAAAATGCATATGTAGCATTTAAGGATATATGCAAAGTAAGTTTGACATGTTGCAAAATATGGATGGTAAATTTTAGAAAGGAAAATTTTTTGGACGTGGAGAAAAACTCTTCCTTCGTAAGCCATGCATGTGTTAAGAGACGACTAAAATGCCGGAAGCAAGTGGCTAGTAAACCTTCCTCCTGTACAAATTAGTAAATGCGAAAAGAAGAAAACTTTATGAAACCATTTCTTCTTTTTTCGGATCATCCTGTTTCGGTGGGAGACGGCCGGTGTGTAAAAAATTAAAAAAAATATATATTAGTCGTGCCGAATAAGTAGAATCGACAAGATGGCTCTTTAAGCAAGGGTCAATTCTACCTAATAACCCGAGTTAAATTTTGTTTATGCAGTATATCTACCTAAATCTATCTGAATATAATATCTGCCGCATTTACGGGAGAGTTCCAGCTGAGGAATTTGTACTACATTTTCTCGTCTGTCATACATCAGAGGGTAAGTATCTTAGACATGAGATCAGTGACATCAAGCGAAGTCTCGCCACAACCCGTTGCCCAGCAGAACAAGAACCTCAGCTACTGAGGTCTGACGGAAGCCACAATGCTTACCTGGAAAGATGATAAGCAGAATGCATGGGACTACACCTGTGTATTTAAGTAGGCTGACACCTACTTACTATATTCTGAAGCCGAATGGGGAGGTGTTGCTAGTTTCAGGGAGGTCCAGAAGATCAACAAATACAGACTTGGAAATGGAGCAGTTGTGCTCTAAGATTCCTCGAAGAGTTAGGGGAAAGACTCATTACGGACTCTTAAGTACTCCAAAGCGGCCAGCTTAATTTTTGGGGACCCAGATGAAATATTTGAGATGTAGGCTCTGAGATAATATTTATGTTGTTTTGCTTTCCTTTCCATTGTATCTTTTAAATGTATTTAGTTTCCAGATAAAGTTCACGTAGCATATAAGGGGTGATAGCAGAAGCAAACACTCAAACAGCACAGACAAGAATCCTGAGTTTTCCCTGAGTATGTTTTCTTCTCCTCTATAAGGATGAAGGTCCCTGGTCAGGTTCTAGAGGTGGTAACCCCCTATATGGTACACGTATATATATATATATATATATATATATATATATATATATATATATATATATTTATATGCAAAACAACCACTCTGAAAGAATAGAGAAATTCCAAGCGCTTTCGTGACTACTCACATTATCAAGATAGTTCCTTGATAATGTGAGTAGTCACGAAAGCGCTTGGAATTTCTCTATTCTTTCAGAGTGGTTGTTTTGCATATTCTGAAATCACCTGTTTACTGTGATCTTATTGCATATATATATATATATATATATATATATATATATATATATATATATATATATATATATATATATATATATATATATGTGTGTGTGTGTGTGTGTGTGTGTGTGTGTGTGTGTGTGTGTGTGTGTGTGTGTGTGTGTTCAAAACAACCACTGTGAAAGAATAATGAAATTCCAAGCGCTTTCGTGACTACTCACATTATTTTATATATATATATATATATATATATATATATATATATATATATATATATATATATATATATATATATATATATATATTTAAATAATATAGGGAGGTACCACCTCTAGAACTGTTATAGGGACCCTCATCCTCAGAGAAAAGAGTAAACTTGCTTCAGGGAAAACTCAATATTCTCCCTGTAGCTGTTTGAGAATTTTCTCCTACCACCCCCTATATTATATATATATATATATATATATATATATATATATATATATATATATATATATATATATATATATATATATATATATATATATATATAATCTTAAACACCCTGTCATATACAGTGGGGATGGATGGAACAATATAATGAATATAATGGAATAAAATCAGGTAAGGCAAGAATTATTATTAGAAATATTGAAGAGAGAAAATTTAACTCTGAAAAATTAAACAGAAGTTTTCGATATAACAAAAAGCAGAAAACTAGTAGTGAATGTGACTTTATATTAAAGGAGAAGAAGAAGGATGATATGGAAGCGATAAATACCTAGGAAAAAATCAAAACAAAAGTGGAAGTTAATTTTGTTGGGATAACTTTGGAAAAGAATAGGTGTAGTTAGCTTTGAAATTTTTAATAAAAACTTTGAAGGAGAGGAAAGAGCTGGAAGAATATAAAACTGAAATCGAAGATTATTACAAAAATTACTAAATAAAATACTGTTATAGAACAAGAGGCAGCATCTGTTTTAGAATTTACTGATAAATCAAATTTTTTTTTTTGAAATTTGAAAGAGGATTACAAATAATCTCAGATTATTGAGTGAGAGAAATACGCTTATTTTATTTGACTCTGCCAGAAGGAAATAAAATCAAGAAGAGAAATAATAAAACATGAGCAACACACAAGATGAAAATGCAGACTAAATCTTAGGATTCAAGAGCATTATGTTGGACATTGGCGAATTAGAAACTATGAGAAAGATTAAGGCAAATTAAGCTTACCAAAGAAATGTTAAAGTGAGCGAAGAACAAAGAAAATGGAAAGCTGTAAGGATAAACAAATCTGACAAGACCTTAGAAAGGAGGATTGTGTGAGGAACACAAGAAGATTTTTTTATGAGTAATAGGGCCGTACAGCCCTATAAAATAATTTCTCAAAAAAAGTATTGAATTAATGATAACCAAACTAAAACAAAGATAGAAATGGAAATAGTTTTATGAGCACATTTTTGAAAATTTCCTGTACTGAAATAGATGAAGTAATCTCAGAATCTACAACTATGGGACATTGAACCAAAAACGCATCTGATATAATTTGTTTGAAAATATATTAGGATTTTTTAGTTTAAGTAGAAATTAACTGAAGCTACTGAGTATGGAGAAGAACAGACTAAAGAAGAAAAGATGAGGAATGGAAATACTGGCACAGTAAGAGAAACTATACGACATAAACAAACTGTAACTAAAACAACTATTTTTAATTTTAATAATATAACTACAAAATTGAGTGACTGAGAGAGAGACAGAGGAAGACAGAAGAATTTGACGAAATAAACTAGGGATTACTTGGAAAGAAACGTTATTTTAATTAGAGATTTGAAAAATAAAGAAATAAATTTATCAGTCTGGTAACTTAAATGGTCAATATGTTATACACGAGTCAACAACCAAAATGCTTCCGAGACCAGAGTAACAATTTCCAACTAATTTTAGGTCACTGAAAATGAATATCATGGTTAAAATTGCTTGTTAGCTCTACTTGTCAATATACACCTACGTGTCACAACAGGTTTGTGGCAGTGTGTTTCTTACCACACTCACAGTCTGACTGACCTTCACTGTTGTTCCAGCAGTTATAGAAGATGGTTGTGTTGAGGTGTAAGGTCGGTGATTTTCTTAGTCAAACACTTTTTAAACTTATAATATTCACTGAGCAAACAGTTTCTTTAGGCTGTGCACCACATATGAAAGAAACTTATGAGAATATGAAGCATTTGTTGCAATGCATAAAATATGATGAACATCAATGGCAGCTCTGTGGTGACTCAGAGGTTGTTGCTCTTGTGATGGGCTTGCAGGGCGGATACACCGCCACTACACATAAAACTGAGGCTCATGGAAACTCTTTGTGAAAGCTATGGACAAATCCGGTCAGGGATTCAAGTATTTAACATCAAAATTCCCCTCACTGAGCGACGCTAAGATAAGAGAGGAAGTCTTCAATGGTCCTCAGGTTCGAGAGCTTCTTAAAGATGGTGACTTTGAATCAGACCTTCATGGGGAGGAGAAAGCTGCTTGGGAAGCATTCAAATAAGTGGCGAAGGGATTTCTCCGAAAAAGAAGGGAAGGCAACTACGAAGAATTGGTGGAAAACCTCATCAAGTCTTACAAGAACATGGTATGTAGCATGTCACTTAAAATCCACTTTTTGGACTCACATTTAAATTTTATTCCAGGGAACTGTGAGGCAGTTAGTGACGAACATGGTGAAAAGTTTTACCAAGATATTTCATCCACGGAAAAATGGTACCAGGGCATATAGGGCACAAGACTGCTTGCAGACTATTGCTGAACATTGGCAAGAGATGATTCTTTAGCTCACTATAAGCTTCAAGCAAAAAGGTAGAGAGTAGGTACGGATTAGAGCTTAAAACATACTGACACATATTGTACGTTATAATAAAATAATCAAATATTACATGTCTCGTGTCTTTAAAGCATTTTTCAAGGCGATATTTGGATTCATGACATGAAAATACATAAGAATTAACTAATCTCATTTAAGAAGCATACAGCTTTCAAAAAGTGTTGACCATTGTTACCATAATCGCTGAATGTAATAATGGTTTTGTATGCATCAACATATCAGTGACAAGACTGAGAGAAGAATATACACCATCAATATTTATGTTCTGGTATTGAATGGAACCTAAGCTATATAAATACAACAACACTGAAAATGTTATTTAGCCTAAGAAAGGAAACGGGCACGTAAGAGACCACCACCGTGGATTCAGAGGGGAATACAAGACTGGACAGACACCATTTTCTAGTCTGCAACGGGAAATTCTACACTGCTACACGAAGAGCTCAGTAGAAAAGGTATGGAAAAGTGCTTATGTGGATACAGTAATATTTGAAAAATTCATTGTAAAAGATGAAGGGTGATAGAAAGTGTTCTCTAATCTCAGTATATAGACACAAACTGTATATATAGACCTGCTTGAGGAAATAGGATGCTACGTAATACTGTTTGCTTATTACGAGAGTCATAAGAACAAGGGAGGCCCCAAGATGATAAAAACAGACAGTAAATGTGATCAAACAAGTGGCTACTGGAATTCAGTAATGAGGACAAGAGACGGAGGGGACAAATATCAGAGTGCAACATGGTAGAGGAGCATTTCAGGCATCGTACAAGAATAAGATCCAGGAGTAAACATATCTAGCATATCCCTGGAAGTATATATCAACATAAAATCAATAGAAGTGAATGCAAAACAAGATATTTAAACTACTTTCAAGTGCCTCAGCCCAGAATCCTCTAGAGCAATAAACACAGCACAAAAAACCCACTCTCGAGTACGTGGCGCCAGGGTGGAACCTGAACCAGATAAAGTATATAAAGAAGTTCAAGACATTCCAATGTTTCACGACGACGAGAAACTTAAGGATCTCTACCTTACATACTTAGGGACGAAAAGGAACAGAGGGGACATGATCATGACATGTAAAACTCTTATGAAACTAGAGAAAGTGAGCAGAAACAGGCTGTTTGAGACGGTAAGGATGAGAAAAAGAACAAATATGAAAGGTAAGAGAGTAGGAAATATTAATTTAATCTTAGGTTAGTTATTGGGACGAACTAGATGAAGAGGTGATGGAGGTTTGATGAGTGAGCAAAGTCGGCAAGGTCTGCCCATAAACCACAACGTATACACTTCTCAGCGTATATAGCCTTAAAGCTTTATCTCTCAGTTAAAAACCAAACTTTAAAAATTAGTAACATCACCTGATCATTTTATTAAGATATATTGAGTCAAAATATGAACCTTCATATCACTAGTTAATTTTCCATTCAGTATGATTCAATGCAAGAACGTATTAAGTTATTTGTATAACATTTTTGACGGGTCAAATATATCAGGAAACTTTAAGATCTTGAAACTTCCCTCTTCAAAGATCTTTTTTTTTTTTTAAGCTGGCTGTGGAACTCTGAGGTCTCCAGGGGATAGTAATTGTTTCTCCACTCTGGACGACAAGAAAGTTTTGCACACGACAAATATTAGCAGCTCATACGTCCTTTTAATGTGGAAATTGTTGTGCGGACGATATTACATTCGATATTTTTCTTTCAGCTTCCAGGAGTTGTAGCGAGTTCCAGTAGTTGTTCCCAGAGTTGTTCCAGGTTCCAGTAGAATTTGGTTCTAGTTGTTCCAGATTTTTTTTCCAAGCTTCACGAGTTGTTCCGGATGCCAGTTGCTTGAGGTTCAGTGGTTTCAGGTCCTAATTGTTCCATCTTCCATTTGTTTCTGGTTCCATTCTTTTGATGTTCAGTTTATTCCAATTTCCAGTTTTTCTAGTTTCATCAGTTGTTCCAGATTTCAGTTGCTTCAGATTTCAATAGAACCAAGTTCTAATTGTTTCAGATGTTTTGGGTCCAATTTGTACCACGATCCAGAGTTTCTAGGTAGCAATTTATCCAGACTCCAGCTTCTCCAGACTCTATGCGGTTCCTGATTTCAGTAGCTTTTCAGTTATTTCATATTCAGTTCGTCCAGGTTCCAAAATTTTCAAAGAGCCAGTATCAGGAACCAGTAGTTTCAGGATCCAGTTGTTTCAGAGTCAAATTGCTCTAGTTCCAGCAGTTGTCCCAGACCCTGTTGCTCCACCCCAATACATTACTGTCACTACAAGACGGAGTTGTTCCAGCCTTCTAGTGGAATCCTAGTAGGTGGTAAAATAGTTTAGATAATGCCAGGCATTGAAATGAGGTAAGGTAGGACAACAAACAGCCCTTTCCTTGTAAATTCATCGGTGGGATACAGAGGCTAATAAGTTGATAGACAAAAACCACCCAGGAGGGAACCTGCGTCCTGCCGAAGGAGTATGAAACAAAAGACAGTTAAATGTTTTACATTTTGGTAGGATTAATGGTGTCTTGTGTTGCTATCTCATAAAAACTTAACATTACAAGTTTATCTTGCTACCTATTTCATGGAACACCTAGTCCATGGTACACCTAGTTCATGGTACACCTAGTCTATGGTATACCTAGTTCACATTAAACATGCTATTATTCATGTGGATGCATAAGTATACACAATCATCCGAGTTTCCTTAATTTCGTTTCAATTCTTGTTCTTATAGTATTTCCACTATTGTCTTGGGGGAAATGGAGAAAAATCCTTCGTCTGTAAATCATGCGAGTCCTGAAAAGTGACATGAATGTCAGGAGCAACGGCTAGTAACCCTTCTCCTGAACTAATGAACAAAATAAAAGAAAAAAAGATGAGTTGTTAGAATGTGTTCTGGTTTAGTACACATTACATTAATTAATTGACTCCGAAATTTATGAATTAAAACAAGCTATATGACCTAGCTCTAAGCAAAACATTCCTTTAGGGGGTGGAAGGTTTTCCGTGGAAGGGAAATAAATATGGTTGAGCAGAGTGTATATGGGAGAAAAAGAGCTAAAGAAGACGTATCAGTAATATAAGGAGATCAGTTATAGAAGCAGAGCGAGTATAGGTGTTCAAGTTCCAAGAGTTATGTGGTTTAGAAAAAGGGCTTGGTGTGGGGAAGAGAGGTATATGAGAGAGAGATTTTGGGAGGTGTTAGGCGAATGTTTGG